>NC_079907.1:18836945-19024631 GCF_024868665.1 Triplophysa rosa | reverse complement strand
CTATGGAAAACGCCACAGCACTGAGCCGCGTCACAATCTCTGCGGAGCGACGTTGACTGGCCTGGGCGAGTCAGACGAACACGCTAGCGCGAAATTATGACCTTCCAGTGGAGAGGAAGGGGGACCCAGAGCTTTCCACAAAAAGTTGGGAAGCCCCCTAACGCCGGCCGTCACGGGCGGAGGCCTAATTCTCTAAATGGCGAGAAGCCGCCCGGCACCGTACGGGCCACTGGGTAAGCATTATTCCCCCCTGGGGGGGAAAAACGCTGCAGAGGCCACTACCTACCGTAGGGAGGAATTAGTGGAGACACCACATGGTCTCACCATCAGGGGAGAACTCATGGGAGGAATGTGCGGACTGCAGGAGTTAACCGCAAGGTGGGAGTCCACCTGGGGAGGTCATGGGTTGCCAAGGTGGGAACCATTCATGAGGATACATCAGACGGAACAGCCCACGGAGGGGGGGTTACCACGTCTGGAGCACTAGGTCCGGTTAGAGCTATGTGGGAGATAACTCAACTGTTCCCCGGCCTAAGGGGGCAGGGCTGCTCTGCCCAGCCTGTCCCCTGGAAGGGTGCTTAGTGATGGATGGAATGCCTATTCTTTACCCGAGGGGAAAGAAGTGAGGCTGGATCGCCACTGCTCCCCCCGAAGGGGGAAGGGAACCCCATTCTGTCGGTTCGACACAACGTCGAGAGACCGACAGAAAGGGAACGTCTTGGTTACGGATGTAACCTCGGTTCCCTGATGGAGGGAACGAGACGTTGTGTCCCTCATGCCACAACACTGGCCGCCCACCCCAGCGGTCGGGGGAGGATGCTTTAGGCTCCTCAGACCAAAGGTGAATGAATGAGCACGCCGGCTTCCCTCTTATACCCGGACATCCGGGGAGGAGCCCGGCATGCAAATTTCATTCGCCAATTTTCATTGGCCTTTTCTAAATACTCAGAAGATGATAGGTTCTCAAGACAAACCCCATTCTGTCGGTTCGACACAACGTCTCGTTCCCTCCATCAGGGAACCGAGGTTACATCCGTAACCAAGACGTTTCCCAGACACACATTTACAACAGTCACTGAGGAAACACTTCATCTCTGTCAGTTAACTCATTTTATTATTAATGCTTCAGGCTCGATTTGACAGTTTTTGCGTTGTGACTTCTCATGATTCACTTGCCTGACAGTTATATCTGCAGTGGCCCCCCGAACACACTTAAAACACGTTTAACATTCCACAAACGCCATAACGCGCACAAAATATATGAAACCATGTGCTACCAAACAACAGTCAGCACAATGTTTAAATCCATTCCATAAAGTTTCCCCAAATCTTTTTATTTTTGTGGAAATATAAAGTCAGTTTCCCTCACGTTCCCTCCTGTAGTGTAACCACAGGTGTAGATGTTCACTAACATCTGACACTCAGAAAGTATCCCAATGCCTTTTGGAGCCACTGTGACGTATTAGAGATGTGTGGAGAGCGATGGAGACAGGGTTTTGAGAACTTGACAGACAGACTGACAGTACTGTAATCTCAACAGAATCAATGATGTGACATGCAGAGATCAGACTGAGGTCAGCTGGTAAATTATATATATATCCAACACAACCATTCTGAATGTGGGAATGCTCAAATGTTATTTAAAGGTTGCCATAACATAATCCCATCATCTCTGAATGCTTTCAAGGAACATCAGTGTTCTCCATGAGACCTTATTGTGTTCTGTACAAAAAAACCATAACATTATGGTGAGGACAGATTCATTCACGTGGCATTTTTGCAATGAACATCTGTATAATGAAAATGTGTCTTGTGTTCCTGCACATGCAGCGGTATCTCTCCACACAGCAAGACGACTTCTCTTTGATCCCAAGAGAAGGACCAGGGTTCAGTTCTCAGCGGAGAACGTGCGTTTCATCAACATAAAGCGGTGTCCACCTTCTGTTCTCAGTGTGTTACGCACAGCGTTCCTTACGGATCATCACCCCATAACCCACCAACATTCCACACATACACAAACTGTTTTCTTTTATTCCTCCACAATGCATGAAATGATAATGAACTATAATTTACATATAACAATAACATCCAGTTTGCTAAATACAGCAGCCCAATTTCACAAGCATTCTCAAATGATTCAATCTTGGTTATTATTACCTTGATGACCAGATCAAAATGCTGCTGTTGTTCTCTGCTGATGGGCCGCAGTAGGAGAAGCTCAGCCGTGCTCCGATTCAATGAGAAGTAGTCCGCATATGATGCAGGTTTCCCTGAAAACACCAGACGAGAGAGAGAAACGACAAGATAAATGACTCCCATTCAAGTGTATTGGAAATAATAACTCACAGGGGTATCGTGATTTAGTGACACGCTCAGTAGCATATTCATTTTCAAAGCTATACCTCAAACAGAAAGGTAAAGTAAAAGCACTAATGCACTCTCTCTCTCTCTCTCTCTCTCTCTCTCTCTCTCTCTCTAATAATAGCCGCACATAATATTGAGTCTTCTGTCGACAGTTAAAAGCATGAGGTCGCTGTCAAAGCCGATGTTCTAACATATCCCATACTGGAGGTTTAACCATTCCAGGGGCATGCTTGAGTTCCATGGCATCAGCAGGGTGTCCTCAGCCCGCTGCTCTGCTTCCAGGCTTCATCTCGGAGCCCGGCGGGTGGCCGCACGTCGCCTGAAGCAGAAATGCATTTGACTCCCGCTGAACTCTGCTCGGCTTCCCCTGGAAAAGCACCGGTTCGTCCCCGGCGAGGCCCTGCGTGCCAACAGAGACTGAATATAGACAACGGAGAGCCTGAGGGACACCTACCGATAAGGATGGAGTAGAGGATACCCGGGCGGTCCGATGGAGGCTGAATGTTTCTGTCCTGATCCACTGCTTGGATTGGGGGCGTCACATTGACAGGGTTCACACGACTCTGCGTGCAGAAACACACAGCAGCTTATGTTAGTTCATTGGCATTTTTTTTTTACTTTGAAAATATTTTTGAATCTGTAAAAAAAGACACATAAAAGACGCAAAACTGCGTTCTATTCTATTGGTTGCAAAAATATGCACATAAAAATGACTTCCAAAACCCAGAACATCTCAACAGAGAATTCCATCCACGTAGTTTATACATGAGTTCCCAGAATGCAGTGCAGTTTAAATTAATTATGCCAGTACTGTTTTGCTTTTTTGTTGGCTTTAATTTGGTTGTTTTTGCTGTGTAAATCATTGGGTCTCACACACATTAGTGTCATGAAAGCACAGGAAGAAGAACCCAATTGCAGGCAGCGGGGATGAAGGGGGGGGGGTAAAGCAATAATAATAGAACAGGTACCGGAACAAACTAACAACACTAGACTAACAGAGACTAAATAGAACACTTGACATGACTACAAAAAACTAACACTGAACTAGACTTACTTGACTTGACAAAATGATCACTAACAGGAACACAGCAAGGGTAACAGGTAATCATGATGAACAAGGCACAGATGTATCCACAGACAACAATGCACGAGCACAGGACAATGAAACATGAGGACTATATAAGGGGGAGCAAATCAAGAGGGAACAGGTGTGAGGCATGAACTAATTAACAATGTAACTAAGGAGACGAAAGGGCAGGAACAGAGACGAGACCTGGAGAGAGAGAGAGTATGTGGAAGGCCTACAGGGCCAAAACGCCTCTCTCCACATAAAACAAGGGATCCTGACGTGACGACACATTAGAACTTCTCACGAACACTTTCTGCCTGATTCACAACACGTGCGTACGCCCATGAATTTGTTCTTAACTTCGTCCTAATGTTAGTGAATTTGGAGTATTCTAAATGAGCGGCCGCGTGCACGAGTTTAGTCATTTGCATAAGACACACCCAGTCCATCTCCATATTAGGGCTTTCTGCCTAACCATTCCTTTACCGCCTGTCGTCACTTAAAGGGGCAGTTCTTAATTAACAGTGGCCACTAGCATTGTATTATAGATTTGCCACGAATCACTCAATCCAAACACGACGGTGGCCACCACAGTACAAAAAGATGTCGTTCTCATGTTGACACAGGGAAGAGTTTTGCAGGCATTAGAAAGACTGTAGAAAGAGCTATGACTTATGTATTACATAAAATATAAGGTTTGTGGATTTTAAGTTTAAAAAGAAGGATAAAAGTCAGACAGGAGCTAGGACCTGCGCTAATATTATAAAGACTTTACAGCAGACACACGTTAGCAGATATGTACTCACAGATATCTATGGAGATACTTTCCAGCAGAGAGAGACGTTGGAGAGAAAGATCGTCTTAAAATCACCACCGAGGGGGTTGCTTTGATTCGGATCAGTATGTGAGTAACATACTAGCATACCAAGATATGTTGTTGTTGTAATATTAGCTGTGTGATGGAGCAGTTTTGAGCATCATTGTTTATCTGGAAGCGCTTTAATATTGTACTCGTCCAGATACTTGAGAGAGAGAGCGAGAGCATGTTGGAGCTGAAACTGGAGAGCGAGCGAGAGTGCGTTTTATTCTTTTACTCAATGATGAATAAACTTTCAGTTAATCCGCGGGTCACATGCGTTCCACACCAGAGAGCACGATCCGTACGGATCACGGATCTTCCCGCGATCCGTTTCACCACGATACCGCAGTGGAGGAAGAGAAAACGCGCGTTGTGAGTTTGTCTGTTTAGGGCTGCTGTACAAAACATGGCGGCGAATTCAATGTATGTAGGGCCGCTCTGTATGTAGATATAAATAGCTTATTCTAAGGTATTACAAACTTAATGGTTCATTACGTAAGGTATTTATACACCTCTGAAGAAATAGTTTTGTATATTATATTGTATTTCTGTCAATAGATCCTCCTAAAAATGCCGTATTGTTCCTTTAAGATACTCCAGGCAACCCCATGTGAGGCAGTCTACAGATACACTCTTGCAAGTAATTCCAAGTGCGCAGTCATCAAAGTCAGTTCATACACAATAAAACACCTTTGATACAGACACGCAGTTTACAGAGTTCTCGTTAGCCGGCTGTAAAAGCGCTGTTACTCAGAGAAACATCATAGCTCGAGCTATAGTCTAACGCAGCTTTTCTTAGTCTTTCACTGTATATGATGAAATCATTTTAAAATGAAATATACATTACATAAGCATAATTATATATACAGTATATATATATATATTAGGGGTGGAGCCGAACCCGAATACGGTATTCGGAAAGGCACAAATAGCGTGTTTTTTACTAATACTTATTTCGAACAAATACTTAAAAAATATTTGTATTCGGGAACAAGAAAAACTTTATATCAAAAAGCTGCGTTTTCTCATGAGACCGCAGTGCATGCCCGCATGAGTGAGTGAGTGAGTGAGTGACATTCAGGAGTCGGGGGGGGTGGGGGGTAAAAGAGGTGACTGACACAGGCTGCTCCACACAGCAACAGAGAAGGCTCGGCTGAGCGAAAAAAAGACTTCACTGCGTGCATCACTATTTTTGTTGAATAGATTTTTGTACCTTAACTGGGTTCCGGAGGCAGTTTATAACTTTCGGGAAGCGGAGTTTGATCGGGAGATTATTCCATTATGCTGCATTATTGACGTCTGCAGTCGGGTGCTCTCATGTTCGCTCTGTTTACGTACACTATAACGTAAATTAGAAGTGTAACGCAAAAAAACTGGAGAGAGAGAGAGAGAGAGAGAGAGAGAGAGCGAGCGAGACTGGTGATTTTTGTGTACGTGTGCTTTCAACTGTTCCTATCTTTTTTCTTATATTTAGAATACATTTTAGTATGAAAGTTTTAGTGAATCATGATTTGTTCGTGAAAACGTTCATACAAATTTGTGCGTATGCATGCTTAGTGAAGGAGACACATTGTTCGCAGTTTGCTACAAAGTTTGCTAATAAACATATAGACATAATTTATCCTCTTTATTTTACTGTATATTTTACTGTAAATCTAACAAAATTTTATTTGAAAAAAAATGCTGTGATCTCTAACTAATGTCATCTCTGTTTGAAATATAAAATTGCATGCCAAAAAAGTTTTTTTAAAACAAAAAAAGATACGGATTGCAGCTTTAAAACAAGAAAAAACAATCTAACAGTGGGCTTGACAAACTTAAAAATGTAACATTTGAAAACAAATGATGCTGTCATTATTCAGTCTGGTGGATGTATGAATCTTTGACAAAATGTTCAATAATATTTAATTTCTAAGTCACTTTAAATAAGTGAACTAATTGTAAACGTATGCCTCTAAAATCCTGTCTTATTGATGAATAAAAAATGCAAAACTGTTAAATCATAGAAAAAACAGGAATTTCACTGTGAAGACTAACACAAGCTTAAAGTGCAGTTGTTTTGTGATAGTTTTTAGTCAGTGAAATAAAAGGCGTCTGCGCTGCGTCACATCAGCTCGACACGTGTAGCGAACGCCCGGGTTCAGAAGAAAGCAGATGGCGAGGGGAGAGCCGTGAAACAACACAAGCCTCGCATGTCAACACCGCCATCCACGTTCCCGCCCACCGCTGCACGTCCGTCTATGAGAATCAAGGATGCCTTTTTCGTCTCTGCCGTTTATGAGCTGTGGAGACGCGTCGAACACGTCTCCTGAGCCCGAGGGGGAAGTAAATCTTTCCCTTGCTCAGACAGAACATCAGCAGTCAGTAAACAAGCTCATCTTTAATTCACAACGCCTCACTGTTACAGCGAGTGACAGGGGTGAACCCGGAAGTCAGCAGAGATCCAGAGATCTTTAGGACCACGGTCCCACGAGACCATTTGTCCATTTGGGCGGGATGATGCTGTGACAGACACAGACATATAATAAATGAAGAATGAGGCATAAAAAAGGACGGAGTGTTATCCATTAACAATCTTTTACTTTACTAAGATTATTAGAACAAATAATGACATAAATGATCAACAACATGAGAGTAAATGATGATTTTCAGTTTTGTCCCTTTAACATGTCGATTCCAAACAGTAAAATGTGTGTCACAGTGATGCGTTTCTTAGCAGAACGAGAGAGGTTGACGTGAAGAGGTGAATGCATCAGTGCAGATGATGTAACCATACATCATGAAGAGATATATATAAACTCCAAATAAACCTGCACATCACAATTGCCAAGCAGCTGCGGGAAGAGAAATATCACCATCTTCATTTCAACATCTCGGCCTGTCTCACTTCTGCTGCATAAGAACACAGAAGATTCTGGACACACACAGACGAAGCCGCGTGTATTCCTGCGAGAGTTAATAAGCAGTAGCAGAAATGAGCAGCAGGGTGAAGATTTATTTCTCACGGTTGCCCTGTAATTCCCAGCCCCTGTAATTATAATGCCTGTGACGGCGGTAAATCACTGACTCACGGCCTCTTCACTGCGAACATTACCAATAATACACCTCCAGTCATCCATTATCCACACAGATGCTACATTTGTACAGTCACGGGAGATATTAATCACGGGGAAATGACTTATTTTACCTAATGTGTTTGATGATATTACTTACGCGCGTCATTATTTACTAAAGTAGCTCACTACTCATTTCAGTGCGACCTTTAAAAAAGAAACTAGACTTTATTAGGACATCTGAATTGTCCAGTGTGTTTGGATACTAAAGTGTCATTGACTCCTCAGATGCAGTATGTACATTGTTGTTGATGCAAAAACAGACCTGTGTAATTAAAGTCCCAGTGAAATTAAAAATGACAATGCCTATTTTTTCATGAAATATTGAGTTTATTGTAAATACGTAGTTTATCAATGTGGGTCATTCTCATTTAAAAAATTGTGTGCCCTCATAATCTTCAGTTAAAATCTGAAAATGCACTTCCGTCCTGTATATTATGGCTAAAATACACTACAAGACTTTTGCTCAAATCTTGCCCAGATTTTCAGTTTGGACTTGTTGCAGAAAGTCTGTGCCAGTCTGCAGATGTAATCAGTTAGTGTGTTTCTATCTGAAACGTTCAAAAAGTCTGCAAGTGTATGATGTCTAGTTCTGAAAAAATCTGTTCAGATTTTAAAAGTCTTGTAGTGTATTCCAGCCATTAACTGACGCATGTGAGACGGCTTGGGCGGAGCATCCGTTAACTGCTCTCCTTCAACTGTCAGTCTGCTGCCAGTTCCATTTCAAAATGCAATGGCTGTTGTATACATCCAATCAATTTGCAGAGAAAGACGAAAGCCACACCCACGATTTTTCTCATTAGAAATTCCATTTCACTCGGAAATGCGTCAAAATGAAGTAAAAACGATCGCAACTTCCGGTTCATGGGGACTTTAAAGAGATAGTTCACCCAAAAATGAATATTCTGTCCTCATTTACTCACCCTCTTGTCATTTCAAAACTTTATAACTTTCTTTTCTTCTGCAGAACAAGAAAGAAGATATTTTGTAGAAAGTTGGTAACCTGAACATCACTTCTATTGTATGGACATAAAACCATTGCAAGTGAATGGGGGCCAGTTAACAACAGTCTTCAAAATATCTTCTTTTGTGTTTTGGGGAAGAAAGAAAGTCATACAGGTTTGAAATGACACGAGGGTGAGTAAACTTTTATATTTGGGTGAACTATCTCTTTAAAAACTGGTTAATAGTTCTGGTCTAACGCTACAACCTAATATTAATCAAACTTCTTGGCTGTGTATCGCCAACAACTTCACGATATGATACGCATCCCGATACAAGGCCCCGATACGATATGTATCCCGATACGGGTCAATATTTATTACAATTCTCATATGAAAGATTTAGAGCAAAATATACTTGCAGAAAATTGCCATTCATAACAAATTATTAGTTAATCTGACAAATCAATGCATAAAGTAGTTTTGAGAATGAGTATAAAGTTGCAAAAGATCAAGTCTTTATAGACCCTTGTTTCTAAAACAGGGTTTCTAGGCTACATCATATGTATGCATGTGTTTTACAAACAGACAATATGTATAACAAATAAATATGCATAAACGTGCAGTCAGTGTAAATAGATTTAATTAAAAAAGAAATGTTTTGATTTGAAACAGATGACGGATTTCTAGATATATTATAAACGTGACAGGTGCTGTAAGATTTAAGCAGGTCTTTGCTCTTCACTTTCTATTACACGCACATGTACTGTGGCTCTTTCACGTCTTTTTCAAATGCGTTACTGTATTATGAGTGAGCAGCGCGTCACTACATCCCTCCAGCGGAGGGAGTTTCATTGATTTTAATCACGTGCAATAGCTTTATAGTGGATAAGGCAAAAGCATTGCTGCTAACTTTAAACTTTGCCTTAAACGCAACCGTTTACGTGATTGATACGAGAATGCACTTTCATGTATACTGCGCTCACGGATGCAGAGAGCGCGCTCTTAACCTTTCACGTCATGATGGTGAAACGTTGCAGTTAATCCGTTATCTCATGCATTTAGAATCGTGAGGGGCGATCCGTACGGAACACGGATAAACTCCGATCAGATCCTTTACACCATTAATAATTGTTCCACAATATTTTTGCATTATAATTGACTAATTTCAAAAGTGCTGCAGAATCGATACGGAGGCAGGTGTATCGATGTGCGCATCGTCAGGAGCTCATGATGACCGCTGTCGATCATATCGATCGCTGTATCGATATTTTGAAGACAGCACTAATCAAACTGTACACAATGAACACAAAACTGCTTAGTAGTAACACATCAGAAATTGAGATTTGGTGTTTATTGAACAGTTATATGGAGTGTGATTTGGACAGAGATAACCAGATGTCTTGTCAGAGATGGAAAGTCATGAAAAAGAGCAAACTGTCAGTGTCTTTATCACGGATGGCTGAGTCTGTGTGCAGTATGACTGAACCTGACCCTTCATTGCAGTTATTAGTGAAGAAGTAGACTCATTACCACTGTTTTATTAACCTCCCACCAACTCACAACTGATGGAGAAAAAAATCATCTTCACTGCCCTTTGGATAAAACTTGGGACTGACTTAAGAGCATATCTATATTCCCAGGGTCCTATGTTCCTTGGATTTATATCATACATACAGTAATAAACACATGACAAATGGACCTTGAGAACATAAGACTGACCACATCTGACTCCAACAACCAGCAAACTGAAGCACACAGAATTTTACATGAGTTTCCTCAAACACTCTCATCATCCTCCATTGGCTGATTGGACTGACAGAGAGTCGCATTATAGTGCATTATAGGCATAGTTCACCCAAAAATGAAAATTCTGTCATGAATTACTCACTCTCTAGTTGCTCCAAACCTGTATACATTTATTTGTTTGTTTTGACGAATGCTTGTAACCAAACAGTTCTTGAACCCCATTGACTACCATAGTAGGAAAAATGACAATGGTAGTCAAAACTGCCCCAGAACTGTTTGCTGTCCAAAATTCTTCAAAACATCTTCTTTTGTGTTCAACAGAACAAACAAAATATTAAGCTATTTTTCCTATACTGTTTCCTACTATTTCCTATATCCTAACCTGTGTTCATCAGAGCCAAAACTGAAATAAAATAAACAACCAAGACTCATGACTACACATGTTTTCTTTAGGATTCGGGTATAATTAAAAGATCAGATTTCTTGTTCAACCAATCAGAAAAACTTTCTCTCCATCAATCAAGTTGCACATTTACAGAGCAGAAATCAGAAGAATCACAAAAAAACACGTGCATAAAAAATGTGATGCGTAAAACACAGCGTCATAACATTGATAATGGACGTCCAGTGTATGAAATGCATATGTTAAAAGCAGATGATCAAATTAATGTCATTACAGAATTTATGAAATGGCCTCAGGATCACAACACCTACTGTGTTTCCCGCTCTCAGCGGTGAAATGAGAAAAACCCATTAGCACAAAACCAGCCCGCACACGCTCAATAATGGCCCGCACGCCGCAATGGAAGAGGACAGAAAATTGCTGGTGTGGCTGGGCTGAAATGGGCAGTAGAGACTGAAAACAGCTATTCATTTTTGCACTTCCAGTTCTCCCTTTGTGACATTTATACTGTGAAAGCGTTCTGCCTTCCCAAAGGTATTTGACTTTGGAGCTGAAGCATCTATTTCCCGCACGGCGCTTCAGCTCGCCTCTGCTTGATCTTTCATGTTGAGTTAGGAGTGCACAGGCTCTCAGCGAGCCGATAAAACAACTGTCGGACACCATCAGTTTGTGCAGCTGAAAGCCTTGACACTTCCAGAATCATCTTCTGCGCAACAGATGTGCCTCTCCAGATACTGATCTGCTGAGATTTCACGCTTCTATGAAAGAAATATCAAATTATTTTAGTAGCTGCACGGGAACGTCCAATGCAGACAGACTGCTTGAACGGAGATATTATTGCCTTTATGCCTTTTGTTGATACTTTCATCAAAGCCATTTACAGCGCATTCATTCTTTATTTTTTATTAGCCTAAACGATTTATATGTTGCTTCCCCAAAAGTAGTTCATCACAATCCATGACAATTGTTAAAATGGCATTCACAGAATTTATTTTTTGCTCATACAGTTCTCTCGATCAGCAGGGGCTTACTGTCGAAAATGAACCAGGCAAGCAGCAACCCTTGGTTACATGATAAAAATCATTTTCAATCATACCGCCAACTCCATGTGACGCTCTCGCGCTGCTCTCTTTCAGCTCACTTTATATTCAGAATATGTCAGCTTTTCGTTTAACAGGAACACCAGTGAAATGATTAAATACATGGACTCCAGAAAGCACCCGAGTCAGAGGAACACAGAAGAGTGCAGACGAGTTGCACAGAGACAACATACTAAAGAGGTGACGGTGGAATGAAGTTAATGGACACAGAATAGAACGACAGCTGATAAGAGAAAATGAGTCTGATCATCATCCATCCACAGACAGGCTCCTCTCATACGTGTGCTTAGATTCATCTGCGAACTGAAGAGATTCACAGCTTCTGCTGGTCAGATGAGCATGGACAGACCGAGCTGTAAAAAGTAACATTTATTTTGTTTACAATGCAGTGTGATATAAGTCTAGAGACAACACTCTTAAAAATAAAAGTGCTTGAACGGTTCTTCACAGCGATGCCATAGAAGAACCATTTTTGGTTGCACAAAGAACCATTCAGTCAAAGGTTCTTTAAAGAACCATCTCCTTCTTACTTTTTTATCATCTGAAGAAACAGATGTTAAAGGTTCTTATTGGAACCAAAAGGTTCTTCTATTGCATCAAAGAACCTTCTGAAGCACCTTTTTTAAGAGTGTATAGGGCTGTCAGAATATTCGATTTTCACTACACATTTATCGTGGCCAAAAGAATTTCATCACAATGATATTATTGCAATATCTATTCTATTTATGAAATTAAATCAATTAATTAATAATGCTATCAGTTTAAAGGTACAATGCGGGATGTTTTGTATGATCTATTAACAGAAATGCAATATAACATACAAAACTGTGTCTTTAGATGTGTATAAAAACCTTACGTAATGAAAAGTTATGTTTTTATTACCTTAGAATAAACCAGTTGTATCTACATAGGGAGCGGGCCTATCTACATGGAATTTGTTATGTTGCGCAGCCATGTTTTGTACAGTAAGCTCTAACGGACAAACAGCTCTACAGAGTGTATATTTCGTATATGTTGGTCTTCGTGTGTTTTTTTAGACACAGCTTGCGTCATCACTGAGTTGAAGAAGCACAAAGTAGTAAGTCGTAGTACGGAGAGAAGGAGGAGTAGTCGTCGTCTAGCTGAAGCAATTGATTGTTCTGTCTTAGAAGTTTTGATAAAATGAAGGACCATGCATATTGTGCACAAGAGCCGACAGAGCGTGAATCTCAGTCGTCAAAGAAGCGCAAACGTGATGCTGCCAGACGAATTAGAGACAAACGGCGGCAGAAATCCAGGATAAACATCGTGTATCTATTACCAAAACCAAACCTCTACAGATGATCCAGAATGCAGCGGCAAGAGTGGTCTTCAATGAACCGAAGAGAGTGCACGTCACTCCTCTCTTCATTAAGGACGTTTTCACACATAAGGGTTTGTTTCAGAACCTGGTGCGTTTTCTCTCTTGGTTCGGTTCGTTTAGTGTGAACACGGTTGCAAACGACCTCTGGAGCGGTTCGCTAGACGTGTGAAAGCCATCCGACCCAACGGACCAACGAACCAGACTGTATCATAATGTATGATGGGTAATTACGTAAAGTTGCATGATGCAAAAGGAATTGTTTTGCTAATGGCTCCCTGTAACAATGTTCAAAGTAAGAAAGGAAGGAGGCGGGAACCGGCGAACGTTAAACCAAACTTTTAATAAGATAAACAAAACCCTTACGGTCGACTGCCGGCCACACAAACATAATAAAACATAACATAAAATCCAGGCCTGGTTCTCTCTCGTCCTTCACTGCTGTCGCTCCTCCTTTTATGCTTCCTGAGCTCCGCCGTGAGAGATGTGAGACCGATGCAACGCGCAGCTGCCTCGCGCCGTTCCCTCACGGCCCTCGATCCGCTCTGCTTGTCGCACTCCCAAAATGAACCGTGGGCTCACTTGGAGCAGGGAAGAAGTGAAGTGCTTGATTGAAATTTGGTCAGAAGAAACACATTGCCGAACAGCTCTCCAGAACTCACAAAAACACAGAAATTTATAAAGTGTTTAGCAAGAGCTTAAAACAAATGGTATATAATCGGTCGGTTGAACAGTGCCGTGCGAAGGCAAAGAAACTCGGTAACAACAGTAACCAAACAAGCCATAAAAATGCTGCGTAGCTGCTGTCTGTCCATCCTGATGGATGACATCTTTGAGCGGAATCCCGGAAAATAAACAGATGCACTCTGACCAATCGAAGGAGAGTTTACTCGCACGTGACTTTTATTAACAAAGTTTGGCCCGTTTGGAAATATTGCCTTGTGAATGCGAACCGAACTAAAATAAATTGCAATATTGTAACGATTTAACCCCAGGTTTCAGAACAAAGCAATCGATCCACATGTGTGAAAACGCCCTAAGTTACATTGGCTCCCTATAGTCACTCAAATCAAATTCACGACTCTGCTCCTGGCCTACAAGACCACCACTGATTTGGTACCCCCTTATCTTCACTCGCTAATACAGACTTATATACCCGCCAGATCCCTACGCTCTGCATATGAACGACGTCTTGTGGTGCCATCCCAAGAAGGTAAAAAATCTCTCACGTACCTTCTTGGGATCGGTTCCACATTTATGGAATGATTTGCTCACTGCTACAAGATCAGCAGATTCTGTAGCCATCTTTAAGAATCGTCTGAAAACACATCTCTTCCGTCAACACCTGACCGATCAGTTCTGACTTCTATCTCTTTTCTACTCTTTCAAAAAAAAAAAGCTCTGTATACTGTGGTAGGATATATGAGACCAGTTTGGTTTTATTGCACTTATGCTTTTTGTTGTCCTTATGTTGTTCCAATTGCTTCCATTGTTTCCCTCATCTGTAAGTCGCTTTGGATAAAAGCGTCTGCTAAATGTAAATGTAAATAAACAGCCAATATGCTAATAATTGGCATGCTAATAAGCAACTAGTTAATAGTGAGAATTGGTCCTTATACTAAAGTGTCACCTAAAGTTATTATAAATAATAAATTATTTACTGAGAATAAAAACTAAACAAAAGTTAAAAAATAAAAAATAAATTAAAGTTATATAGAAATAAAAAAATATATATACAGTGAGGGAAATAATTATTTGATCCCCTGCTGAGGGGATCAAATACTTATTTTACTGACTGAAATGCAAATTAATTTATAACCTTTATATAAAAAAATTTCCCCTGATTTTTTTTCATATTCTGTCTCTATCAGTTAAAATAAACCTACCATAAAAATTATAGACCCTTCATTTCTTTGTAAGCAGGCAAACTTACAAAATCAGCAGGGGATCAAATAATTATTTCCCTGACTGTATACACTGTGAAAATGTATTTGTTGTTTCAACTTAAAAAAGTAAACAGCACAATGTGTGTCACACATGCAGATCTTTACTTATAGAGCTGTTTTAATGGAAAGTTCACAGCGGGAACATTTATTTATATTACATTTATATCAGCACATGTGAACAGCAGTGAAATGACTGTGTGGAATCATATGGAATGGCACTGAAGTGTTTATTTTATTTCATGTATAAGAGGAGAGCCGAGTAACATCAGCTGTGTCACCACCCAAATCTTCAAAACTATACAACAACATATGTCACCATACAATGGCACATTATATATGATACTGTATATGATACTGTAGTACACTCTTTAAAAAAAGGTTCTTCAAAGACATAGAAGAACCTTTTGGTTCCATAAAGAACCTTTAACATCCGAAGAGGTTCTTTGTGGCGAAAAAATGTTCTTCAGATGATAAAAGTAAGAAAGAGATGGTCCTTTGAAGAACCTTTGACTGCATGGTTCCTTCTGGTCCTACAAATGGTTCTTCTATGGCATTGCTGTGAAGAACCTTTAAAGCACCTTTATTTTGAAGAGTGTATTTGCCACTGCACAAAAAATAAGCATGCATTTTTAAGACATTAAGCACTTGCCACTTACACCAGTTTCTTTTCTATCAGAATTAAAATCAAAGTAAACGCTCAGATTGGACAACACTAATCACAGGGAATTCTGTGTTGAGAACAAGTTTTGGGTTATTTTCTCTTCTTGCAACACATTTCTGTTCATCTCATCAGCTCTTCTGGATGAAGGAGTGTTAGGGTTCGAGTGGGCATGTGTCCTGGTGGAGGGTTGTCTATCATTGAGGAACAAATGAATTTTTGAGGGGTGTCAGGGAATTGTACAGCAGAATTTCACCTGTCTATGATGTAAAACTTCAAAGTCAAGCAACCTGACAATGTTTCCATATAAAGGGGTAAAATGGCATCAGAGTGAGGAAGAACATTTCTGACCTCAATTCCACAGTCGAGTCATGCAAAACATCCAACACATGTACACACCCACGAAAGCTATTGCCGATATAAGGCTAAGGGAAATAACAGCCATTGGTATTATATACGCATTTGAATCATTTGTTCAATAATTCGAAAAAACTGCTGTTCAGTAGACTGCTGTTATTTATCAAAATGAAGATTATATCACATTTTAGAAATACAGATATCTCTACACTTTCTATAGCACTAAAAGTGGTTCTTGGCTCGTAATCATAGGGGAACCACTTTTAGTGCCATATAGAACCATATTTTGGTGCTTCAGTGGTTCTTCTGTTTTTAATGTGTGACCTAATGGCTATTGGTTATAAATGTTATCTATAACAGCTATATTACACAGTGTATATATATATATACAGTATATTCAGGTCTCACCGCATCAATGCTGATGTGTAACAGCCATTTCTCACAGCCCAGTCAATTCCAGATGGATAAAATCCCATTCTTGGCTTGTTTCATATCCGAGTATTCATTCAACAGATGCTTTTATCTAAAGCGACTCACAAATGAGTAACATGATGAGCCATTTGTCATGCAAGTGGCTGTAAATTCAGCACACAATGCAAAGTTACAGAACGCCCTCAGAATTACTTCACATTACTGGAGTAAAATGAGTTATGAATGCCATTTCAAGCAAAAGACCCAACAATGCTCAATATTTCAGTCAAACATCATTTTCCTGAGAGTTTCCCTAAAAAAAAATAACTCAACTTCTCAATACATCAAGCAGATCTGACGTTAATAGAAATGCTGATTTAGGCTTGTATGCCCCATGGCCATAATTTCATGTTTATAAAAGAGCTTTTATCACGTAAGACGGCTGATGCTGAAGGCTCAGCGCTGCTCAAGCAGGTGTAATGGCGGATAACAGTGACCTTTGACCTCCAGAGCTAAACACAACCCTCAGAACCTTCCGAAAGACAAAGTTTAGCCCCAAAAATAAAACTTCTGTTGTTTACACTTGATTTTACTTCATCTCCCACTCACAAACGGTCTCTTGATAAACTCATTCATCTACATTATGTTAAGTTTCACTTCACAAATTCATTGTTTATGGTAATTAAAACACACGTGGGTTGTGCACAAAGCAACGTTCCCTCGGGTTTATGGTTTAAACCCCTTAATGATAATTAAAACCTGATCAGAAACTCAACGTGCTGTAGACTTTTTCCAACAAAACTATGTCTGCAAAACAATCAGGATCTGGAATTCCAACACAACAAAAGCAAACTCGATGAAAATGCAACGGTTAAACAATATAAGCAACACACTGTATGGGCACATGAACGTTTCTGATGAATCATGGCACCGGTGGCATTTCACTTGTGCTTTGATGATAATTTCACCACATGTATGCAAATTGCTTATTTTTTTTAAATGTCTAATCTGAGTATTTTGTGTTTGCTTCAATAAGCTCTGAAGATCATAACTAGTTTAACACTAGTTAGTGTTAAAAGCATTAATTCAATTTCATATTCTTACTGTTTGCAGTTCTCGAGTACTGTACCAGAATCACAGTTATGTAACACGGGTAAGTTATCTATTACTCTTGTCTTCTGGCTTGCTTTTAAAGATGACACAAGAGCGCCTACAATAACCTGTTTTGTAAATTCATGAGAAATGGCAAAAATAAACAACAACCTGATCTTACAATAATGTCTGATTATTAGAAAACCAGGAATGAAAGTCCTAAACTGGGACTGTTAATGGGGAGAAAGCAGATTGTACGAAAACATACAAATGAGATGTATGTATGAATTCACATGAAAATAATTCTGTATTGCCATGAGATTGTATTGACGTGCACCACATGGCTTGGTGCTGTCAATTATTTAAGATGATCACAATTATTAATTATTTTCACAATTTTATTTGGTGCTGCTATTAACTGGAAATCTTCATATCTCACAAATGATTCAGAGCTATGTGACTTCTGACAGCTTCAGTTCTACACCCGAAACTAACAGACATGTGGATTAAATCTCAGTCCATTCATGAAGTCTCATTAGAGAAAATATTCACGAAAGCTTCTTCCGTTCATATTTTAATTTGCCTCCTCTATGATTTTCCTTTTAAGTCTTCACGGGAGCGACATCACAGGCGCTCAGGCAAACACGCGCGTGCAGCTTACAGAGAACATCGTTGATCTGTCATGAAATTTAGATGTTTCTCAAGAGCAGAGATGCGAGGTAGGTGCCAGCCAGAATACAAACAGCTGCATGAGAAGACGATGTCAGTACTCACGGGATGGGTGAGCTCCAGGATACTGGAGCGGTAAGTGAGAGGTCTGCAGTCGCGGGTGTTGTCCACCAGACTGCAGGGCAGGAACATTGGACCCATGTCATCTCCATCCAACACATCCACTGTCAGCGTGGTGGTGGCGGTGAGCCGGTTGGCTGGATTCGGCGCTCGGTCCTGTTGCGAAAGATAAACACGAGTGATCGCGATTGTGAATCCCACTGAAATGGCCATGTATCTCACGATCCCATGGGTTTTTACATGGTTGCATTAACACAAAAATATTAATGTTTCATAATGTGCTTTTGCGAATGCTTATGCGAATTTCATGTGACTTTAAAGTTCCCGTATTTTGATGCATTTCCGAGTGAAATGGTATTTTGAATGAAAAAAAAACAGTGGGCGTGGCTTTCGTCTTTCTCTGCGATTTGATTGGATGTATAAAAACAGCCGTTGCATTTTGAAATGGAACTGGCAGCAGACTGATAGTTGAAGGGAAGGAGTTAAGGGATGTTCCGCCCAAGCCGTCTAACATATGTCATTTAAGATGGATAGTCATTACAGGACAGAAGTGCATTTTCAGATTTTAACTGAAGATTATGAGGGCACACAAATTTTTAAAAAAGAAGTTGATCAACTATTTACAATAAACGCTTCAATATTTCATGAAAAAGCATTGTAAATTTTTTATTTCACTCGGACTTTAATGTAAAGCAAGACAGCTGTGAAAATAAAAATGCATTTAAGACATGCAATACATTTATATAGATGAGATACAAATTCAGAGAGGTTTGCAATGAGTCAAAACAAATTTACACTTTTCTAGGGCACAGTTCCTGGTCTTATTCTGATTCCTCAACGCACATTATTTCAAAGGATAAACGGTTTTCGTCCCTTCACTTCGGTACACAACGTCTCCTTCAATTCTCAATGGATCACATGGATAACAAGTGCTGTCTGACATTTCTTCTTATATTCTCACATGGTGGTTCTCCACCAAACACTACAATAAATATATGCTACAAACCATGATAACATAACACACACGTTAGAACGACAGAAAGAGTCTGCTTACATAAACACAAAGTCACATCATCATCATCAGCTTTCAGATATGGGCTGTACAGACTTACGTTGGCCTGAATGATAACCAGGTAGCGTGTGATCTCTTCATAATTCAGTCTCTCTCTCAGAACCACAGAGCCAGACAGGGTGAGGGGGATGTCGAATGTCCGGTTCGTGGTCTGTGGAGAAGGAAGGGGTTGGTCAGAAAAACAAGGCCACACACACACGTCTGGTTTATTATCTCCATAGGGACAGTCCACAGGCGTAATGATTTTTATACTGTACAAACTGTATATTTTATCCCCAACCCCTAAACCTAAAGATCATAGAAAACTTTTTGCACTTTTAGATTTTCAAAAAATATTGTTTTGTACGATTTATAAGCTTTTTTGCCTCAATCTTGGTCCCCACGGTGACACGAGTCCCCATGTGTTGGGTGTGCAGGTTAAGGCCACACACACCCCTACACACGCACACACACACCTACACACCTACACACACTCATGAGATATTCATCATCTGTCTGCTTCAGTGAGGAGAGAATGCTGATGGAACAAAACTGATCAACTTTCAAAACCTCATGACCCTGTTTAGCAGGACAGGTGCAGTACAGATGTTTTAAAGAGGACGTGTCATCTCGTAGCGCTGTCATGATTTCAGAGTTTGTGATTATCGTGGCCAGAAGAATTAATAATAACGATATTATCCCAATATCTATGCAATTATGAAATTAATCATTTGGCAGTGTATCAGTCAAATTCATCTTTAACGTTGCTTATTTTGTGTTTTCTCTCTTTTGGCTCAATGTATTTTCAACCTTGGCTCACATTTGCGAGAGGTTAAATCTACCTCATGAGCACCCTGACATGCCTACTTTTCTTAGTGTTTTTCTAGACTCATTATGATTTCATTATGGTTGAATGCACAGAGACACACAGCACAGTCGGTTTGGTGGATTACCTGGTCTTTGGGGTTGTATTGAATGGTGTATTCAATCTGTCCGTTGGGTCCATCATCAATGTCAACAGCCCCGTTATTTCCTGTAAACCCAGAGAAGATGGTGGTTCCAACGGGCGTCAACTAGAAGAGATAAAATCAAGTGTGGAGTGAAACATGTAAGTTTAGTGTCTCTAAACGTCCAACGTTAGCGAGACGTTTTTTCATCCTATGAAATGCCATTTCATCATCTGGAGTTTTCGCCTGAAGCGTGTTGACCAGTGTTAAACATCAGTCATTTGTGAGACGCTCTGATAAAGCGCTCTCTTTCTTCTCTCATTCTGGCTGTCATGGTGGCGTCCTGCTGTGATGCGGCTCTCAGAAGCGAGAGGGAAAAGAGGAAGTAATGGCTTCCAACCTGATGAGAAAGCTTGAGGCATCTGGGAACTCAGGTGTTCTTTCCTGTGCTGCCTCTCTGACATTCTGACAAGATGTATTTAAAAGAAAAAAGATAAATAGCTGACAACAGAAATAAAGTTAGGCAGTAAAGAGTGATTTTTTTATTTGCCTAAGAAGTGTTGCCGTTACAGTTGCCAGATATTGTTTCAAACCCAGCTAATCAACTCGGCAAATAAACTCAGCAAAACGTTACACACAATTAGTGTGGCGGGACCAATAATATAAATGATATTAATAAAACCTCCCATTAAATTTATGCTGTTGCGATTTATGCAATTCGATGCCATGAAAAGTGAAACCGGATTTGTGCATCTGGCAACCAACCCGCTTAACGGTCAACCCGCACTCAAAATTTCATTCAGTCTTGAGGACATTGGAACAAGCAGGAGTCTCTCAAGCAGGTAAGTGCCAAAATCTTATTTAGCATCGTGAAATTGTCTATTTCATATTACTTCTTCCCAATTTAAATAAATTGTTTTACCATTGAACAAAATGGCTTTATTGAATAAAGAACTTGGTAGCGCAAACATTTAGCCAGTTAGCTTAAGCATTAACTTAGTTACCGCAAACACTGGGGCATTTTTGATTAGCATTAATGAATCAGGTTAATATTTCCAACTTTGGAATAAAGAAACCGAATGTTTTTGTCAGTGAACAAAAGTTTATTGTGCGTAAGTTAAGATACACTTTGGCCGCGTGCGCCATGTCGCAATGCCTCATAGCATCACATTGCTGTTCGAAATCGATTTCCAAATTCAATTATGAAGCAGTGGTGGAGCTAGAGTTTTATATATGGGGTGGCCATGGGGGTGTATCATCGTATCTGTACGCGGTTGTTAGTGATAAACTTTTTGAGCGTGACACACTTCAACACAGCTCTTCTTCACCGATGAATCATTTAAACGCCTCTGATTGGTCAGAAATTTCATACCCTGAACTTGATTGGCTGTAATGCTCAAAGCTGTAGCAGAGCAAAGAAGCGGTCATCCACATTCGTTCATTTTCACCTAATCTTATTTAGATTACGACTGTCATAGCTAGTTTTTTATTATGCATGGACTGTTTTTCCTCTTTTGTCTTGAACTTGGAGAGCAGATTTGTTCACCTTGTTGTCATTTTTCCAAAGCCTCTGTTAATTTGTATGTTATGTTGGGAACCTATTTACGATCTGTTAATGGAGCCTAACATAAACTTACACAATGAAAAGTTGTTTAGGAATCCTAAAGCCAAGGCTAAAGAGGGAAACTTATTTCTTCCTTCTAAAGTTTGTATGAAGTAACGTACACCTGCTTAGAATGTTAAAAGAAATAGAGGATCTCTCCCAACACTGTTTATATTTATCTAAGGTTAGAAAACGTTGGTAAAACTTTACATTTACGCAACATTTAAAAGTGTAACGTTAGAAAGTAGGTAGATAACACTATAATGGTAAGGTTCAACAAAAAAACGTACCTGGCTGGGTCGGACTTGAAATGGCTAGCAAGCAAGCGGGTACTTTTGAATATTCCATTTGTTTAGCAAATTGCAGTGGTCCATTTGCTTATTTTCTCTCTTTCGTCAGTCTTTACAATCCATCGCACAACTTTTTTCCATTCTAAACTAGACTCACTTGAATTTTGTCTGCGGTGACGTCGCGTGCAAGCATGGGCCCCGAACGTCAAAATAAAAGCGTTGTTCAACGAGAGGTGAAATCAGATGTCAATCAACATAAGTAGCGAATCAAATTTTGGGGTGGCACCCAGGGTGGCCAATTGGATGTCGGGGGTGTTCAGTGCCACCTTGGATCCCCTCTGGCTCCGCCACTGTTATGAAGCACTCTATTTAAGAAACATCTATTTGTAGTAATGTTTGAGGCCACAGTGGACATCGAGTGCACTCATGTAATTTACACTCTCTAAACACACAACGGCTAACAGCAATGTACGTTACCATTAATCTCGCGCAGAATGACTCTCTGCCTCTCAACAGAAGACTGCATCCACAGCTGGTTTGCCAACCACCAGTCAACTCAAGAAGAAGAAGTTACTTCCGCTAGTGCCTCAGAATGGAGTTTACCAAGTCCCTTGCACATCTGCCACAAATACGGCTAGATGTACAACGTTGTGACAAGCAGAGCGGGACGAGAGAGATGCGAGACCGGTGCAACGCGCTCGTTATCACTCGCGTCACCGGCCTCACGCAATTGCAACGTCTTGCAGACAAATTTTCGCTAAGCACAAGATCAAAGCTAGAGAAAGGATACAAATTCTTCGTTGAACAGTACCTGTTTGATTATGAAGGTAAGCGTTTTGTTTTCTTTTTGTGTTGGCAAAGGTGCTAGGATAAGTAGTTGAATACGTGTTCTGTCAGTTTTTTTCTCACTGTTGTTACAGTTTTTCTCAATTGCTTAAACACATTTCTTGAAATTATGCCTCGTATTCTCAAAACAGTAAACACAAATCCATAACATCTCACCCAATTCCCCAAACATCCTTTTTTCAGGTCAAAATGAAGCTCTCTTCTCAAAACCATTCAAACTTGCTGAAAAACCAAACTTTTCCTGCAGACATGACTTACAAGCCCTCAAAATCACCCACACTGCAACATAGTCTTAGACACTGGTGAGATCAATTCAAAACACTGTTACTAAAACTCTTAGTGGGATTCAAGAATAATTTGACAGCTTAGTGTTTATTAGAATATACAACATAAAGAGTGCACATAGAGCAAAGTGCAAGAATGAGCTTTAGGGAGAAAAAAAAATTACACTACTGTGAAGTAGATGAAGATGATCTTACAAGACAATAGAAGTTCAAAAACCAAAGAACAATATGAACTGGTCATGCAACACAATACGGTACACAACTGCACAAATAACATTTACATTCAGGCATTTAGCAGATGCTTTTATCCAAAGCGACTTACAGAGACGATAAAGGAAACAATACAGTGAAGCGATTTGTCAATAGGAGGCGATGTAAAAAATATGGCATCCTCTGCACCTTTGGCCCAATTTTGTAAAAGTATTCCGTATTTTCTGCAAAAATTGTGCTACAGTTTACTGGATACAGAATAGAGAAATTTCTCTCATATAAAGTGTGTAGTGTAATTATACTGTATGTTTACAGTAAGTAGTATAAAGCGCAGTAGATGATTCTAGGATGCACAATTACCTGTGCTCCTATTGATATTATCCTGAGATTCTGATTGGTGTGTCATCAGTTTTGCAACTGAATGTTTACTGATGGACAAATGTGTGCTATTTGAGTTTACATATTGACACTTCAGTTCATTATATTGTGTGTTTGTGTTTTCTGAATGAGAACATAGTTAAACCTTTGCAAATTGAGACTGTTTGTGTGTGGGGTTTGTACAAGTTGGTGTATTGTTCTGAGAATGTGTTTATAGTTGTCAGAAAATGGTGAGTTGTTTCATGAATTGTGTGTTAGCAATCGAGAAAAACTGTAATAGGGGTGTAACGATACACTCAGCGATACACTGAAATTCAAATAACATTTATTTTCAAAATATTAACAATTTCAGTAATTTATTTTGTTGCACATACAACTTAATAAAGAATTTTAACATTTTAAGGCTTAACTGAAATTAGAATTAAGATCAGTGTCAAATTTGACAGCAAATTTTTATTTAGTTTTAGTCAGTCTTTTGGCTAAAATGCAATTTAGTTTTAGTCATCCCAATTTATCATAGTTTTAGTCTATTTTTAGTCGACGAAATCTACATTATATTAGTCTACTAAAATCTATCTGGATTAACTCATTTAATTGGTGTAATTAAATGTTCCATACAAAGATTTAACTGTTTCGACATAATTTACTTTACCTTGGAATTAAATTAAACCAGGTCATTACCTTTATTTTTCAGAAAAGTTGAGTAACTACTAGATATGCATTGTTGTAACACAGAGAATATTAGACCATGAACGACATGTAGCAGTTCATTCAGTCTCATTTTGACTCAATTGACTCATTCGTTCAGTGAAGGGCGTGTTCATTCAGTACATTCAACCAATGAAACGCTCTGACAGAGCTCACACTCAAGCGCTATTGGCTCGTGTCTCTTTGAAGCTGCGCTGTCTTTGCTTGAGACAGTAATACTGAATGAGAAAAATCTTTCAAAAAGACATTTACATAAACTGTATTACATTTCTTCAATCATGCAAATCACATACTTGTTTTTTAGCATGTCATTCGATCTTTTAATATAGAGTTCAACTCACTTCATCGCTTCTCTGATCGGAACAGCGCTGGTTTCTTTTGGCTTACTTTATGTTGCATATCACGTTATGCAGCAGCTCACGTTAGCGGATAAATTAACATTGGCATTTAAAAACGTTTGTGCTGCCTTTGTAATGAGTTTCGGGGTGACTCACCTGCAGTCACGCTTCAAGTTTGCTGTGTTTTAACGGCGATTGTGAAGGAAAATATGAGGCTTTGTAAACCACTTGGATACACAGATTGTGTCTTGTGCTTCTCTCTCTACCGCATATGTGCGATAAGCACACGTGACGCGCTGGCGCAGAGTAGGTAGCGTCTTGACCGCTGAAAGAATAGAATTAAACATATCGTAAAATATCCCCATCTCTCTACGATGCGCATCGTAACATTTTTTGCATCGCGAAATATCGTAATACGAAGTATCGTTACATCCCTAGTTGTTAAATTCCAGCGGGACAGCAAAACAGAAGTTCTTCTTCTTTTCGTTTGTTGCAAGACGGATGTTATGATACACTGCTTTGCGAAAAGGCGGAAGTTAAGTGACGTCATTGTGAAAAAGGCCTATTAGTCGGTGAGTGTTGAACTGTTCTCTGTCAGGCACGATGGTCTGTCAGATGTGCGACAGAAATCAGAGCGTCGTATCCACACCCCAAGCATCTCCCGAGGCAGATAATGTAATAACAGTTCATCACCTCAATGATTTTCAATATGATTACATTACATTTCATATGCTGCCTTTTTGTTAAGAAATAATATAATACGTTTACATTTATTTATTTAGACGCTTTTATCGAAAGCATTTGACATTAACACTTTGTCAAAAAGCTAAACAATCATTGTTTACAATTTATAGTATAGTATTTGTTTATAGATGTTGAGGTGTACAGTCAGACATATTTGTAAGCATTAATTAATTAAAGTGCTTATGAAAAACTTAAACAACTATGTGTTTTGCTTAACCAATCTAGAAAATTGCATCAATACTTCAATACTATAAAATTACCAATAAACTATATAGAAACTGAATAAATACATAATAGATTTACTTACCTGTAACAAAAATAGTCAGAGGTGGGTAGTAACGCGCTACATTTACTTCGTTACATTTACTTGAGTAACATTTTGGAAAATATGTACTTTTTAAGTAAAATTAAAAGTGTGTACTTTTACTCTTACTTGAGTAAATTTCTCATAGAAAATCTGTACTTTTACTTCGTTACATAACTTACATTGCGTGACGTTCCTTCGTTCCTTCATTTTAAAATATGCTTTTTAAAACGCGTTGTTTATTTCAAGGTTGTCGTCTCTTTTTACGGGCATTCCCGAGTGATCGATTCTTTTGAGTCGATTCTTTTGAAAGCATTAATTGAACAATGGGCAAAACCATTTGAATAGGCTAATGAATCAGTTCAAATGATTTGTTCAGTTCGCAGCACGATCTGAATCATCTGAAGCAGGATTACTCACTCCTCGTAGCGCGAAACTTAAGAACACGCAGAACACAAAGAGCGTTGGATGAAGTGGATATAATCTATATCTATACAATCAAAACTGCAAATGTGTCATATTGTTTGCCAGCAATGATAAATGCCCGCCATATGCGCGCACCCGCGCGACCTGTTCGTCAGACACAGCAACATGCGCGTTACCTGTCAGACACAGAGACGTGGGCTTGCAGAAATATACATTTGAAGAACAGAAGGAAGAAAACGTGTTGATGGGCGTGTGGTTCACTGTTTACTGTTTGTTTACAAGTAAGAGCGTTTCACAACACACACGTGACACAACACGAGAAAACATGAGCTTTGTTCAAAAATGTGTATTTCATTTAAGAGAGCACTGCAGATGTCTAGATCATCTTAGGAAATGCTCTGAGTTTAGTTCATGCTTTAGTTTGACATGGTCTATTATTCTAAATAATTGTGTAAACTACATTGACATCAGGACTAGATGAAATGTACAGAAATGCTTGTCTCTTCTGTGTTTGTCTATTCTTTAGTCTCTCTAGTATATTGCAAAGATATCCGCTTATGATAATTAAAAATATTGATTAAAATGTAATATTAAAACATTGGCGTTAATATTAATTTTATGTAGTAGGCCTATATAATCAGATACAAAGTAACTAAGTAACTAGCTACTTGAGTAGTTTTTTCATTGCATACTTTTTTACTTTTACTCAAGTAATTTTTAAAATAGTGACTTTTACTTTTACTTGAGTAACAATTTCTCTAGTTACTTGTACTTTTACTTGAGTAAAGATTTTGGCTACTCTACCCACCTCTGGTAATATGATGAAAGATTCGTTGATACATGTCATGATGTATCTTTAGACTTACTGTATGAAGCTAATAGGAATAATAAACTATAATTTCAGTTTTGCAAGGCATCTTCTTTTTCATTAGCGTTGTATGTTTTTAAGTTCTGCATAATTTTTCATGCTGTTAAATAATGATTCCCTGCGTGAGTTTTTAATGCGCCTTATCATAATAATTTATTGTGATCCATCTTATCGCTTCAGTTCTAATGTCTTCAGGAAAAGCAAAATGATGCTGCAGTCGTAACTTATTTGAGGTCACCATACTGTCGGTGCATACACTTAAAAATCATCAATGTGTTGAATTGTAGCTTTGTTTCAAGTTTGGCTAGATCAGTTTTGTTCAGCAATTTATGTGTTTATCTCTATGTTCAGATAGTTCCGACTTTTAGACTACTGCGTGTGCCTTCAGTTTTACAGAGGTATGTTAAACTAGATGAGACCGATTGCAATTTTCTTTGCCGATTCGATTTCCGATTTTATTACAAGTGAAACCTGCCGATTCCGATTTTCTATCCACAAACTATAATTAACAGTATACTGTATATAAAACCATATTAACTTTTCTTCAATACACATTTTTTTTATTTTCATTGAATAAATGATTGAACATTACAATTTCCCCAAATTTCCCTAAATGCAGTTCTCCAAGCTGCATTAATTTACAGAATCTTCTCTTTCCCAAACAACTCTTAAATTGAAGAACTCTGTGACTGAAAAGAAGTACAAATAATAAAATATAACTACACATGTCACTTAATTTACCTTTTTCATTTTTGTACTCATCTCACAAAAGTCTAAGATAACAATAAAATACTTCAACTTTATTCTCGCCTGTTTCCATTTATGAAACTAACATTTATTTATTTCATTTTTTCTGAAATGTAAAATAAATAGTCTTTATCTTGTGTCTGTAGGATTAAAAGAAGTGGGTTGATTTTTGCTGCAACTTCAATAAAAAAGTTAAAAAATCTTATGAGTGAATTCTACTCTAAAGATGTATATGTATTTGCAGTTTTTTGTGTTAGTAAAGAATATATCAGATATATCACATATATTGGTTGATTTATTCAGTTTTTTATATTTTGGATTTTTAAAAACAAGTAGAAGTCGTGTTGAATGTCATTTTACCTAGGTGAAATGACCACAGTTTTAACGTAAGACAAGGAATCAGGTTGAATGGAATTTACGTTTGTTTTACACAGAGTGAACGACTTCAACATGAGTTTAGCATGTGTCAGAGTTTAGCATGATGCTAATAGCATCACTGTTAGCATACAGTACATACCCCATGTAGACGGAGCAGCGCGAGATAAACTACAGTGCACCTTTTTGTCTGTACAGTACATGATGCGCGTGCATGCGCGTGCAGTCAGCGGATATGAGAGATGCGCGTCAGAGACTCGCGGTCCGGTGGACCCACATGCGAGTATAAACGAGCCGTGAAAGACAGGCTGTGCGCGCGACGTTTACATGTTTACTTGCGGCTTTGAGTGTACTGACGGCTGTGACGTTCTTGCCCGCATCACGGGAAACAGAAGATCGGCTTGGAATCGGCGAGACGTGAGACTGACCGGCCGGGCCGATCATACGAAAAACCGGCCGATTCCGATCTCTGGCCGGTCAATCGGTGCACCTCTAGTTAAAACTATTGAAGGAAACACTTAAAAATCATCAAATGTGTTGAAACTGTAGCTCTGTTTCACTAAATCGCCACTAATCTTAGTTTTTGTCTGTAGTCTGTTTGAGATCTTTTTCCAGAAACTAACCTAAATTAAAGCTCTTAAATGAATCACATTGAGACAAACTGTACCCCAACAAATGGTCTGTGTTTTTGTTTTGTAGGTCGACCTATCCAAAATGTAGGATCTGCATTTACCCTGTCATGAGTTATTGAGTCCCATTTAATAAAGCTTTTAAATCCATTTGGAGTCTTGTGGTAATTGGTGAAGTATGGCATTAAAAAATAGTATCATCACTGTATAAAATGTTCTTTACAGAAAATCCTCAATATATTTTGTTAGATTAAGTAATAGATATGTTTTAATCTTTTTTTATTACTGTACAGCAAAACACAGTTCATTTTAATATACAATATTAAAAACAACTGCTGTAATTAATTTTACAGTAAAATAATTTTAACGTATTTAAAAATACAGCAAAAAGTACTGTATTTACTATTACAGTATATATATATATATATTTACTGTAAATTATTATACAGTATGTTTTAGTTACTGTTGTTAGTTTTACGGTAATATTCCTGTGTTTCAAAATACAGAAGCTTGCTGGCTATTTGTTAGATTTTTTTACAGTGTATTAACAAGACAAAAAGAAAACCATGCCCTGGTCTTAAAGGTCCAATGTATGAAATTTAGCGGCATGTAGTGTTGAGGTTGCGAACTGCAACCAATGGCTCACTCCACCCCTCCTTTTGAAGCACTACGGTGGCTGACACAGAACTAAGATGTCGTCACGTTTTCTCTTCTTTGCCAAAGGAGATAATGTAGGCTATTTACGAAACGCGTTCTGTAGAGCAGTTTGTCCGTTTAGAGCTACTGTAGAAACAACATGGTGAATTCAATGTAAGGGGACCCGCGGTGTATGTAGATAGAAATAGCTCATTCTAAAATAATAAAAACATACTGCTTCATTATATAAGGTCTTTATACACCTCTGAACACATTAGGGATGTAACCATATAAAAATCTCACTGTACGATATTACCTCGGTATACAGTCTACGGTACGGTATTGCTATATTTAATATAAAAAAATATTATTTGGAAACGTGCCATAAGCATCCTCTTTTCTTTATTCTATAATCATAACTGTTGCTTAGAGGTATGAGTTATATGAGATGGGTCAAATGACCTAAAAATCCCTTTTATAAAATAAAATAATTACACCAGACAGAACTTGACAAAGGTAACATCTATTATTTGTTCTAATTTTATGTTAGGCCCGTAAGACCTCTCGTTTCATACAGTCATGTGACCTCCATAATATTGAGACAATTTTGCTATTGCAATAACACGATATCGATAATATTTTCACATCCTTAACACACATAGTTATGTATATTAGATTGCATTTCTGTCTATAGATCCTCCAAAAAATTTCACACTGGACCTTTACGTTAACATCGCCATTGGTCAAGTAAAATACCTCACACATCTCACTGTATCTGCACCCACTTTCACTTAATTTCAGCCCACTATGAACACGCAATCCTATTTCCAGTAGAAGAGCTTGCTATTCACTTCACGCGTCCATCAAGTGCATTTCTCAACTTTATTATTTACTTCATGGTCTCTCTTAAGCTCAACAGCCTCCTGCAGCACTCGGAGGAGTCGGTAGCGCTGCGCTTGTTGACTGATGGACTGAGCCCTGTTAGTCCCCTTCATCTGCCCGTCAGTCATGCGCTTCACATTTCCCTCGAAATCGATAGTGGGCACTACAGGCTGGCGTTTTCTGAGGCCACTCGACGCCACTGACGCTTCCTCCTAATGAGGGAACTCTCTCCTGACAGCTCTCTGGGGATGCACTTTCAATTAGCTGAAAGCCACGTGCTCTCCATCCACTCAATCCAGTCTGAGAAGATCCCCGGAGACCGAGACAGAATTCCTGCACACCCGCCCCAGCGTGACGAGTTGAACATGAGGGACGGAATAAAAAAGAGGACAAATCTGGTATAGACCGCAGTGCAGAAACGGACAGCGCTTTTAACAGCAGAGAATGATCGTACACTGAGACATGACGGTTTTGGAACCTCTTGCAAAATTCATTGGACCTCATTTATCAATCTAACGTAGAAACGACCACAGATCCGTGCGCAGAAATCATCTTACGACAGGGTTTACGTGTGATTCATCAAACATTCGTATGCCGCCAATATCATAGTACGAATGATCGTACCTTGATAAATGTGGCGGCTGAAATCGGTCGTAATTTACATATAACGCCCCTATAAATTCAGGGTGTAGACAGGATAAAGGTTTAAAATCTAATGCTGCTAATCTTGCATTTCAGGCTGCTTAAATCAAGCACACACAGTTTTATGTTTGCTTCATTTAATTTTTCTCTTTCAGATCTGTCAGAGGCAGGACCAGCGGTATTCAGCCCCCACAAACCGGCCTGGAACCTGCCACACAAAGCAAGGCAACCTGTGACCCAGTGCGCATCTTCCATCCCATCGAACATCGCACAAATAATAAAAAACATTAAATCATGCGTTTTGTCTGTTTTCATTAGAATGCATATTTGTCCATCAAAGAAGCTATCATCTTACAAATAGGTAAACTAACCCATTGCATATAAATATATTGATTAGGCCTATTGTAGTTTTTAAAATGTTTGACTTTTAATTGTGCATTTTAATTGTCGTAAATTATCTTAGAAGTAGCCTAAAATGTCCTTAAAAGATTTATACACCAAAGAACCTGTTAACCTTGTAATTTCAAACAATTAAATGATCATATAATAAATAATGAAATAATTAAAAATACTTAATTAATGTAATGAAAAAAAGAAATCGCATCGTAATCTATTTTTACATTTGTTATACTAAACTAAAAAAAACCTAATCTTTTTATCCTAATTATTCCTTTTCAGTTATCAAAAGGGTAAAGCGTACAGAGACACACTATCTCAAAACTTGCGTACACGAACTGAGACCTGTCGTGAGATTTGATCGTAGCAACCGCTCACGTCCATATTGATAAATGCTAAGTTTTGCGTGGAAACGACCGTGCGCCCAGTTTTCGGTCGTACGTTCGTTTTATAAATGATAAAATTTATAAAACAATTTATAAAACAATTTATAAAAATTGTTGTTTTGGTTCATTTGTTTAGGTCATCACAAAAATATAATTATTAACATGGCCAGAATTTTATTACTGGTGCAATGCTATGGGATGTCAGAATACAGCCCCCATCTGCTGTGAAAAACACAATGAAGTTAAATAAGTCATGAAAGGTGACTGGCAGATTGATTCAGCGGGCTATGGCACTTCTGGGGTAATTAAACGGCAGTCAAAGACTGAGAACATTAACAGCTAAGCGCTTCAGCTCCCAAGCTCACAAGTGCAATTCATCTACTACGAAATCACCCGGCATGGTTAAAACATCACACTGGTACAATTCAGCTGACCGACTTTCCAATTACACTTCCAATTAACAACAAATGCCTGATTTTAGCTCAGATGTTCCAGCTAAGATGAAATACAGTATAATACTGATACTGACGAGAAGATTACTCACATGAAAATATTGATATTAAATCTTCCAGGTAATAATGATTTAATGGTTATTTCGGCATCAAAATTGATGCGTGTCTGGAGTTGTGTGGTTTCATCTAGAGCAGTGGTTCTCAAACATTTCAGATCAAGTACCACCTTTAATAAAATGAGTTGTTCCAAGTTCCACCTGATGACCGCCATAGAAAATCACATGAATAAACACTCAAATTAACAGTAGAGCTGTGAACCTTTGTCTTTACACATCATCCTCCGATTCTAATGTATTATTAATAATAAAACAATGTTTTGTTTACCAGCTGTTTTCAAACTAAAGAACATGTTTTTCAAGTTAGTCAGCAGTAATAGTGGACACAAAACCCTTTCTGTAGTGCACTGTAAACAGGGCTCTGTAAATGACTTTTATGGGGGATTTATTAACTTTGTGGGGACTTGCAGAAAGACTACAAACTTATATTAAAGACAAACAATGTGGAAAGAATATTTAACACATTAGATAAATACACGTATACTTAAACATCAAGAGAACAGCTGTATATAACAAACAGAGACTCACACTTTATTGTAGCGGCTCTTGTCAAAGTGACGAGTCAAAAATACATCGCAATACGCGCTTCATTGATTTAACCTTGAGTAGATGTAGACATGTGTTGAATTAGCACTTTACAGCAATAACAACAGATTTAAACAGCGGTTCAAGTGCATAAATATATAAGAAACTTAATTTACACACATCTCATCAGAAGAGAGAGAGTGAGAGATGCACAAATGCCTGTCTGCTCCCGCTCTGTGTTTGAGCTGCGAGTTACATCCACCAATGATCAATAAACAATCATTCATACAACTATATAAAAATTTCACATAGGCTGAGATGTATTCCGTATTTATCGATCATGTATTAAACATTTGAAATTGTATTTAAAACACGAAATGTAAATTAATATATAGAGTTTTCTGTTGTGTCACGTTCCGCCGGGGTCTCTTCAAGTACCACAGTTTGAGAACCACTGATCTAGGGCAGGGGTCTCCAACCCTGCTCCTGGGGCTGGTTGCATACACTGCTTAGACTAGTCTTAGATGTTAGTCATCTCATTTTTTCCTCAAGACTGGTCATAACTTCTTTAAATCAGTTACATAAAAAGGTAGATTGGGGTAATTGAAATATGAAACGTAAGACTGATTAGTCCTAACTGATTGCTAGTCTGTGATAATAGCTGTTAAGACGCAGTAGTGGTAGTAGTCCGAGTGTGCTGATGCTTTAAGGTGCAACAGAAAAAAACAGGTCCAGTGGAGCTAGTAGAGACTCTTTCAGGTGATAATGTCAGCAGCTATTTTTTACAAAACTGTATTAATATTCTTTAGACATAAATACAACAATATTTGAGTTGCAATAAAATTATATCTAGTGCTGTGCCACCTTAAATGCTTTAGACGATGCTGCTTGAGCAATTTCTCAAAGATAAATAATATTTTTTAAACTACATAAAAGGTTATACTGTATGTACACATTTGTTTATATCGAACACATATATAATAAACAAACCAACAGTGAAATAATAAAAAACGTATTCTGAAATCTCGATTTTGTAAGATTTCCTGTGTTCACAATTAGAAAATCTGTTTGTGTGTGGTGTGTTTTCTTCGTCACATCACGGTGCACCACACATTATAGGAGCAAGACGAATAAATCTAGGATTTTTTATGTGTGAACTAGTAAACGACTCATCAAAGAGGCTCCCTGATGCGTCGCTGATGCCTCCCAGACGCCAGACAAATATCTAGCATGATAAATATCTGGAGCTGTCGTCCGACACGACATCATGTAATGTCAAGTGACGCAACGAGCCACAGCCAATGACAGCAAGCTATGGGTTGAGGCAGTGTTGTAATGTAACAAAGTAAAAATACTTAATTACAGTACTTAAGTATTTTTTGGGAGTATCTGTACTTTACTTGAGTTTTTAAATTTCCGCAAACTTTTACTTTTACTCCACTCCTTTTCCTGAACAAAATGTATACTTTTACTCCGATACATTTCCCCTAAATATGTTCGTTACTACTAAAAAAGCAGGAAACAGAACAGAGACTGAACATAGACCAATCCGATCCGGTCACGATGACGGCGCTTAACCAATCATTGGTTAAATCTTAATGCGCAAGTGCAGACAAGCACGCTTGAATTTCAACACAAGCGCGGACATGTCGGATGCTAGTAGCAAGCGATTATTTGGCGCAGTTTCACTCAACAATAATGACACATTTTATAAGAGAAGCTGAGAACGCAGCAGCGCCTCCTACTCCCGAGGTAAACGACAGTTGTAACGAGGACGAACACCCATGGCAGTATTTGGAATGTTTCTGCGTTGGAATGAAAGACTCTTCAAACCGGATGAAGTGCCTCTTATGCTTGCCTAAAAATACAGAATTACTGGCACTTAAAAACTCTCCGTCCAATCTCAAACACATTGAGGTAGTTAACAGTACGCAGCAGTTATTTAATTAACGTTATTTCGGTTCAGATATGTAACCAGCAATCTAGCCAATCGTTGCTGTTGTGTTTTATGCTGCCTTCACGTGCTCTCGGAAATTCGTCAGTTCCCACTTCTGAAGTCATGATTGCGAGCTGGTTGTGTTTAGGTGCTTTGTTGTCGGAAAAAATGGAAGACGCCAGATTCATGCTTGCGTGTGTCTTGGGAAAATCATATATGGTAATAGTTTTTAACAATATACACCCGTATAGTTTTACCGCACTATCTAGTCAGCTTGCTGACTATTCTGGAATATTGGTGAAATACACGCTATTTTCACTGTGTATAAAACATACAGTATGCTTCGAATGATTATTCACATATGTAAATATGCTAGTTTAACAACAATACAATTAAGTTGTTGCGGGAAAACTAATGAATCATATTTATCAGAAATCCTTCTCCCATCCGCCATGTTTAAAGTTTTGAGAGAGTTGTAAATTATGTAAGCTGAATTTTTGGTCTTCATTTTTGTTAACAAAACGTGTCTACTTTACTTTGAATACTTAAGTACATTTAATATAAAAAATACTTTTCATACTTAAGTACAATATTTTGCTGATATTCTAAGACTTTTACTCAAGTCTTATTCTAAAAGGTGACTTTAACTTCTACCAAAGTAATTTTCTGGCAAGATATTTGTACTTTTACTCAAGTATTGATTTGAGGTACTTTATGCATCATAAAGTATTATGGTCACCGGAACTGCCCCCGTATGCTGATCCATTCTTTCGCCCATATCCTTTGTTTTTTTCCTTTTTCTAGGTTTTTTCAAGCAGATCATCAAGCAAACAGCTTGAAGCGCAATTTTTTTTCCGATGTCCATTTTCACATAAACAATTCCCGTGTCGCATGTTTTTCGTGTCATTTTCCGTTCCACTTCTCACGTTTTTTCGTGACAAAACGTGGTTTGGAGACCGGATTGAGTCGCTGGGTGACAGAATTGTTCACAGCTCGTGTAGTGAGTCACCTCCTGTTTCAGATCATTCACGTAGTGTCAAGTCGTGTGAACACATTAACAACTTAAAGACTCCAGATTTCACAGAGAGCAAGTCATGTAGTCTGAACATCACAACAATCGGCCGACGTTGAAATTTGTATAATGTGAACTTGGCCCTGGAGAGCCACCGTCCTCCAACCCTGTTTCAGCACAAGGAACACTGAACATCTTGATTAGATGCTTCAGGTGTGTTTGATTGGGGTTGGAGCTGAAATCTTCACGACGGTAGATCACCACAAGCAGGGCTGGAGACCTCGGATCTAGAGTGTGTCTGAAGTTGTGCGGTTTTGTCTGGAATGAATGTGTCGGGGTGTGTGGTTTTGTATAGAGTTGTGCAGTTTTGTCTGGAGTTGTGTGGTTTTGTCTGGAGTGTGTCTGGAGTTGTGTGGGTTTTTTTTTCTGGAGTTATGTGGTTTTGTCTGGAGTGTTTCTGGAGTTGTGTGGTTTTGTCTGGAGTGTGTCTGGACTTGTGTGGTTTTGTCTGAAGTTGTGTGATTTTGTCTGGAGTTGTGTGGTTTTGTCTGAAGTTGTGTGGTTTGGTTTGAAGTTCTGTGGTTTAGTCTGGAGCTGTGTGATTTTGTCTGGAATGTGTCTGGAGTTGTGTGGTTTTGTCTGAAGTTGTGTGGATTTGTCTGGAGTTGTGTGGTTTGGTCTAGAGCAGGGGTGGGGAACGTCCGGCCTCCGGGCCGTATGAAGCCCACGAGACAGTTTGATCCGGCCCACGAGTCAATTCAGAAATCCCCCCCTCCCTCAGAAAAAGAGAAAAAAATAGCTAGACAGCAATTATTTTTCCTGTGATTAAAAAAATGACAAAAAATATAATGAAAATAGAAATATAATATTATAGATAATATATAATAATATAAAATAGGTTTGCCTGTCCGGGTCACAGTCAGCGTGACGCAACGCAACATTCGTAACGTTCAACGCTCATAACGTTCGTGGTTTTCATCACTGATAAGCGTCATGGCTACAGGCAAGAAAAGTAGATGCAGAATGTCGCACTTTTCAAGAGAAATGGACAAACGATTATTTTTTGTTGAAGTCAAAGGCAAACCAGTCTGCCTAGTTTGTGGGGATGCGCTTGCAGTGATGAAAAAGGCCAATCTCGAGCGTCATTACAGCTCAAAGCATGCTAAACTGAATGAGTTGCAAGGACAAATGCGCTTGTTTAAAGTTAACGCTCTTCGGCCGAGTTTGGATGCCCAACAAGCAGTTTTCACAAGACCACATTCTGACAGAGATAATGTTATTCATACAAGTTTTGTGGTAAACGAGCTAATAGCTAAGAAACTGAAACCTCATTCAGAAGGAGAGTTCGTGAAAGAGTGCCTTGTTGCCACTGCTAGCGCCAGACAAAGTAAAACTCTTCCAAAGTGTCAGTTTATCTCGAAGAACGGTCGCAGAACGAATTACTGATATGGCGCAAGACATTGAAACGACACTGAATGACACCGCAAAAAAAATCCAGTTTTTCTCTCTGGCCTGCGATGAAACAACAGACATAACGGGACATTCCAAAACGCTTAACGTGAAAAACACTTAACGTACCTAAACAGCGATCAAGGAAAACCAAATTTATGCCAAACCTTCCTTGTACTAAACACTTGCTGCTGTCAAAAGAACGAGCTCTTCTTCGTTAAGCTACATTAAGCGTTTTTCACGTTAAGCGTTTTAGAATGTCCCGACATAACAAATACCGCCCAACTAGCCATCGTTGTGCGTGGATTTACTGCTGAGTTTGAAACGACCGAGGAATTGCTGTCTTTGCAAGCCATGCATGGCACTACCAAAGGTGAGGATTTGTTTGAGCAAGCTGTTTTGGCAATGAACAAATTTGAATTACCATTTGAAAAGTTGAGTGGCCTTGCCACAGATGGAGCTCCAGCCATGCTTGGCCAGAAAAAGGGACTAACTGCATTGATCAGAAAAGAAATGAGTCGTCTTAGTCTTGATCCAAGTGATTTAGTTGTATGCCACTGTATACCATCGCATTAGAGAGGTTAGTGATATATATATGTTCAATAATTTAGTATGGCCCTTAAAGGATGTTTCAAAAATGTAAATGGCCCTTGATAGAAAAAAGGTTCCCCACCCCTGGTCTAGAGTGTGTCTAGCGTTGTGTGGTTTGGTCTGGAGTTGTGTGGTTTTGTCTGGAGTGTTTCTGGAGTTGTATGATTTGGTCTAGAGTGTGTCTAGCGTTGTGTGGTTTGGTCTGGATTGTGTATGGAGTTGTGTGGTTTTGTCTGGAGTGTTTCTGGAGTTGTGTGGTTTTGTCTGGAGTTGGTGGTTTTGTATGGAGTTGTGTGGTTTTGTCTGGAGTGTGTCTGGAGTTATGTGGTTTGGTCTAGAGTGTGTCTATCGCTGTGTGATTTGGTCTGGAGTGTGTCTGGAGTTGTGTGGTTTTGTCTGGAGTGTGTCTAGGGTTGTGCATTCGTGTCTGGAGTTGTGTGACCTAATTTATTAAAAACATCTAATAAGTAACTGTATTGACAATATTGTCCTTGATAGTATTTAATATCACATTTGCCCTCTCCACCAAACCAGTTAACATTTATAAACTTTCATTAGAATGCACGGACCTCACAGAACTTACAGAAAAGCATTGCCCTCAGTGATCTCCAGAAAAAGCCCTCAAATAAAGTGTGCAGGAGTCACATCTGCAGAGGAGGAACCTGAAGTGAAACTCACCTCATTAATGGCTAAATAGTAGCGCGGCTGCTGAAAGCGAGGGAGGTTGTCGTTCCGGTCCCGCACAACTATCCTCACCTCGTGCAGAATCACCGTGCCAACAAGCTCATTAGTACACTGAACCTGCACTACAATGGACTGGATGTAGGAGGGCGGCTGAACGAGAACAAGGGGAGAAAATTAATTTGCATAGTGTGCATTCAGCAGCCAAGCGGGAAATGGGCATTTGGTTACAGCCCATTACAAAAGACCGCATTCTGTGAATAACTCCTTTATTTTTTAATCATAGTGCCCCCCAACCAGTAGCAATGAAGAGATACATAAAAAATTACATCTCGGTCCAGAACTCGGCCCGTGCTGTTGAGATACAGACGCTGTTTGACCGGGTCCAGGATGACCCAGTAGTCGTGGTTGTCTCGTAAGGACAAAGAAATGGTTCGGTCGGGATCTTCTGCTCTGCCGTTTATCTGCATGTTCTCCACCAGAAGGGTTCCTGTGAAAATGAAAAATGAACATTTTCATCTGCTCAGTACTTTCGAGAAACACTACGCAAAACAATAAAACGTTTGCTCACAAACCTGTCAGACAGAAAAGAGTCCCTAAGATAAGAAGCGTCCCTGAGGACATATAACAGCTTGATGTGAGGAACAGGTCCCAATGCAGATCTTGTTTTACAGAAAATCTCACTCTTCATTCAGAATCAATTTAAACATTCAGTCTCAGACACGAGACACCTTTTATGTTATTGTGACATCATTGTGCATGACCAATCATCACTGTCCCCTGCATGTCACATAACGGAACGCAGAGTGGCACATTTCAATGTTTGGTTTTCAATGTTTGAGGCAAGAGAAACTAGCATAAGGGGAGATCTCAATTTTCAGAGCTCTCTATTTCACATTCTATAAAAAAAGACACTTCTGTACACTCATCAACAGTTCTTCTTTTATTGTTCCACATTAAAATTAAAGTCATACGGGTTTGAAACAACATGAGGGGGAGTGAATGATGACTGAATGTTATGTTTTGGATGAACTATTTCTTTAATTTGCAAAAAGCCCTAGTGGCATTTCTCCTAATTTCCTATATTATTAGTAACTCAAAAAAGATGATTTACTAGTCCTGGCCAGCTTCATTTCAATGAAAAAGCACAAAAGCAAATATAATGAGGCGCAAGAATAAGACGTTTTGTTCTTTTCTAATGACAACAGATGGAATTAAACAAACGAGATGTCATTAAGTAATCTTATACAGACCCCCGCTTTTCAGATTTGAGGAAAAAATCATGTGTGATCTCATCAATATCTCAAACTGTGCCCAGTTACCAGTCTGCAATCAAACGTCAGAGATTTCAACAGCTCTGTCTAATGTGTCGACATTCGACAAATGTCTCATTTGCCTCTATTTTCACTTCTCCTGAGGAATTTTAGAAGTTAACATTGAAATGAAATATAATTGAGCACTCTATTGATCTCCTGAGCTGAGAAAGCTATAAAACAATCCTCTGAGCTTCCACTCATATGAATCACACACACACGAGCACACGCACGCACGCGCGCACACACACACACACACACACACACACACGCACGCGCGCACACACACACGCACGCACGCACGCACGCACACACACACACACACACACACAAACAGCTCTCAGGCACGGTCAGTACATGCATAAATACACGAGGATGAACTCTTTTTGGGTAAGCTATACATGATAAAAAACAGTAACACATAACCTCCTCTAAAAGACACAAATGTGACCAGGTCATCCTTGAGAAACAGAAGGTAACAGGAGCTGACAAGTAATTTTTCACCCGATTGCTAACATCTGAAAGGTTTTAATCTTGAAGAAGTCAGCGGCTGTGTGTAGACCAAAACTAGAACTGAAATAAAAATAAATTAGACTATATAATATAAAAAAATAATAAAATGAAAAAGCACATAACAAAATAGCTAAAAGTATAACTAAAATGAACATAAAACAGCAGCCAATTGAAAATTATAAGTAAACTACAATAAAACAATGAATCAAAGAACTGCTATGAATCAAAGAACAAATGAATTAATGCTACTTTGACAAGAACCTCATTTAACAATTCTTTCTTTAAAAAAAGGGTCTGTTTTACTGCACCTATGCATAGTTGTACTTTTGCTACAAATTGTTTCTATTGTTTCCCCTACTTTGTAAGTCGCTTTGGATTTAAGCGTCTGCTAAATGACTAAATGTAAATGTAAAACGGATTCAGCATCTCCAAATTTTCATTTATTCATCATCTCTAGATGTATTGTGGTCATTTCAGTCCAGTGTCTGTTAAATTTCAACGAAATCAAACCTCAGGAGTGACAAAAAGTCATGCAACAGCAATGTGAAAGACTGACAGCGTGACAAGACACATGAAAACTGTGGTAAAAATCAAGATTGTCAAATATTTTTTGACTTTTCCTAAAAACATGTAGGAATGTGACTGTTGTATTGCTTAAAAGTGAATCTGAACTTGTTTTCTTTGCAGTATTTATGAGGTCTGAAAAAATCCAAAGCATCTTTTCTGTTATTTCCACCTGTTCTCTAGTTTTCAAATAAATGCAAATAGAAACAATATTTTTACTTTGAATTTTGGAGAAATATTGTTAGTAGTTCACAGAATGAAGCACAAACAATCATTTTACATAAACACACCTAGAAATTGTAAATTCAGAAAAACGGAAAATGGTCTTTTAATTTTTGTTCTGCAGCTCGCAGAACAGAAGCAAATGTTCTGTTGGTTGTATTTTGTTCTAATGTTGGTTTAGTGTTAAAAAAAAACTGAAACATGAGGTGCTTGGTACTATAAAAACTATTATTAAATCTCCATCTTTATCCCACTGTTTATAACAGTCTGTGGTGAGAAGACCACCAGCCCTGAGTTAACGTTTCTATCATTTTCATTCATTTAAACTTTAATCTAAAGTGCAACAATGTTTCCGTTTGATCAAAACCAGTGAAAATTGAAACATCACAACAGACACCTCATTCTCCTGATAGAGCTACAAGAAAACACAGACAAAGGCAAAAGCGGAAAATGGCAATTAGGTCTTTTTTCTGAGGTATTTTTGAGCTCTCGCCCTTTTAAAGGTTAAATGAATGTGGGTGGTTTGTGAGTAAAACACAGTGTCCTGTGCTCAGATACCACACACTACAGTAACTCAAATGTTGAGTGAATTCAGTCTTACGTGTTTTATGTGTGCTTGAGGAGAAAATACAACAGAACACCCCAGCACTGACATCGCTCAATGATATTCCTCCTCAACAAGAGAGCGAGAAGCGTCTTCTCTTTCCTATTGCTGTGATTCCGTCTCTCTCTCTCTCTCTCTCCGCACACCTCATTCGCACTATTCCAGGTTGTTAATAACCTCCTCCCCTCCTCTCTGTTTAAAGCCGTGTCTCTCAGCACGTGGCCAGATGGTTTTGTGTGTCACGCAGACGGCTGATGAAGGTGTTTTTGGTGCCGGTCCCTCTCTCAGAGCTCGGTCCTGGAGGTCTCCTGGCAGCTGGCCAGCAGCAGGCGGCGGCTCTTGCAAGCTGGCAGCGCACCTGTGCGGGGTATGCCTGGCACAGCGTGTTGAGTTATCTCTGCTCACGTCAACATGTCATCCTCCTTCACTTCATTGTTCTGTTGATTTTCTCCACATGGTTTCCGTCCAGCGGTTTCATTCCTGACTCCCATCGGTACGAGCTCTGAGTTCTGTTGTACGGTTGTGTAGTGTACTGTGATTCTGTTTTATGGTTCACATCGATGATGGTGTGAAAAGAGATGCTAGTAGTGCTGCACTGTTTCTCATTCCCTCAGCTGGGAGACCAAATGGTAGTTTTATCAGACATGTATAAAGTGCCGGACTATTATGTCCTGACCCTGAAAGACTATGAATATCATTTATACTCTTAAACTGGTCTAAAAGAATGAATTATCCTGACACATTTGACCATTAACTAAGCCCCGCCCCGTTTCTGAACATTGCATCTTTACAACCGATGCTGTCTACCATTATCACACAAGCTTTGTAAATTATCTTTTCTATGGAAGTTCTGTTCGTTTCTAACATAATTTTGCTGAAACTTTACAAAAGTAAGAGCAAACACTGATGTACACCATGGATGAACGCTCTTTTTTGTTCTTTTGTTGAATCTTAAACAAATCTCGAGATGTTGTGGATTGAACTATACGTCAGGTTTCATTCCACACACACATGTATGAGGTCCATGAGGACACATACATTCACCTACATTAAATGAGTTAATGTTAATTATTTTACTTATTGAGGTCACAGTAATTCACAGTGAGTACAGACAAATGATGGAAACAGTTCTGTTCATTTAAACTAATTTTAGTAGTAATCAATATCACATTTATTATTTTCTCCACAAACCATACAGTTTGTGCAGATATATTGTGCAGTAAAATTCAGGTGACACGATTAATATTCATTTATATTAAAATAAATAATTAAACATATAAATAGTTTCAATATTTAATATAAAAAGTCACGGTTTTAAAACCACAAACATTTGCTGTTATAGCGTTCCCAAGGTATGAGCTGTTTTTATGTCTCATCAAAGATGGAAAGCGTAACAATCCATCAGGTTCTGTGCTATTTTTTGTTTATGCTTAGTTTGTTGTTTGCTCATATGCATTTAATTTATTTACATTCATATGCATGTATGTTTAATTACTACAAATGCATGTAAAATAACATCTGAGGAAGGGGTGCCGTGCTTTCAAAAAGTTAGGGAACCACTGATTTAACCTGACAGACTGTACATGTTTACTGCTGTTCCAAATATTTTGTGTTGCTTAAAAATAAAACGCAGGTCTTTTATCCAGAAATATAACAAAACACAGAAAACCGGAATATTCTTTAGTTTCAATTCTTATTGACATTCTTGGCGGTTTTAATCGCAATACTGCCTTACTGAACAATTTCTTCATACATGTTATTCTGGCTCACATAAATACGATGTCTATTAAACATGATCACCTTATCAGCACCAATTGCATTAAAAATTTGCATTAAAATTTCCAAAATAATACTAAAACCTATTAAGCGTTCATTTAGTTCATTAACGTGAATAGTGAGGATTTTATAGTAAGAAGCACACGTACATTAATCCATTCATTTATTACTACAGTCAGTCATTCACTGTGATATATTTGTGATATATTTTTGTTCGATGTGAATTTCCTGTACACAAAACAGGAAAATGTGTGCAATTCTTAGATGCTGTCTACATTCATTTAACCAGTTCTTTTTCTTTATTTTTTAAACATGAGACATTCTATATGAATTACTTATTTACTCATGAGATCGATGAAGCTAAACAATCGATGCGTTTACTTTAACTATTGTGTCTGTTTTTCACTTTGAGATTTGTAAATAAACAATGTTGACATAGCCATAATAGTCTTTGAATAACTCCATAAAGAATCATAAGACAACACATATCTGTTATCTACTGAAAAGTCAGAGGAACACAGACAGCACATGCATGTTGTTTTGGTTGTAGCTGGACTGAACCCTTCACATCCATCAACATGAAAGAGTTGAAGACTCAAACTTCACATTGTGTTTACGCAGCACCTGCTTTTGTTGTGACTGCAAGGCTACATTTCTAAAGCCTGATGAGCAGAAACATTTGTCTCTCTGTGGAATGAAATAAGAAAAACATCTTGTACTTCTGCTTTGTTGGGATGGGAAGTGAAGAAGCTGCTAAATAGCCTTGACTCCCAGAGGCGCCTTCAACGGTTTTCTGTTGTTTACAGAGGAATACTGATTCAAATTCAGCCCGCTGCCCGAATGTCATACATAAACCTCAAGAATCAATCGGTCATGACAGCCTTCAAAAACTCACTTTTTTTGTTTGGTTAAAGAAAGAAATAAACAATGACATAATTCTGACTTATGGGTGCAGGATTCTTTTCAACACATATTCATCTCTGTAGAAGCACAAGTAAACTAACCATCTTTCTGTTTCTTTTATTCAGGTAATATTATACATCTACAGTACCCTGTGGCACAACGCTTAACCTGGTAATACAGACTGACGGATCAATCTGCATGTGTCCACACCGGCCGACCCCTCGTACAGCGGTGTCTGAGAGCTGTTTACCTCTCAATAACCCCAACCTGATCACAGCTTCACGTGAATCTCTAAATCTCACATAACAATGACAACAGCAAATGTTTCAAGGACAAATGTTGACATCAAAAAGCTGAATACATTTCATTAATTTATTTAGATGATTATCAGAATAATAAAAGTCGACTTCACACAAATCCAACAAACACGCTTGCTCAGTGTGAATTAGCCGTAATATTTTAACACTCCATCAAATCTCCTGAGCTATGAAAGAGCATTGACATTTTCTTCTAGGTCATCATGAGGGCAGGGTCACATAGGTCAGTTTACAACATCACCCCCCCCCCCCGACCCCCATGACTCCTAGCAGTCTATCTCACCTATTGTAGATCAACAGTCGTTCCACCCAACGGCCACATTCCGGCACTCAAACGCACCATGAATGACACATCGTTCTCAGCACTCCACCTTCACCTTTTCCGGTATTGTGGACATTCAAGGAGATCTTCATCTCTCGGCAGGTTGTCTGGTCATCCGTTGAGTCCCCAGACCGGACTGGTGAAAGAGAAACCTCACCAGAGTCTGACAGTTAATCTATCCTTGACCCGATGCGGTAACCTCCAGCGTGCACTTCATCCGTCTCCAACACAACATTCACTGAACACTCACGAGCCTCACAACTGTAATGAGGTGCTAATGTAACCGTTATCAACGTGTAATGGGTTGTATGGGTAATAGAGGTACATTGCAGTTCTTCATGTGAAATTGTTCCTTTTAATAAAAGAAAAAAAAACTTCCATTATTCTTTCATTAGTCTTTACTGCATTAAAACTATTTAGTCAAATTCTATCATTATTATTAATCAATACTTACGCGATTTAACCAGAGTATACTGTATGTGTTCATTAAAGCAATAAGCCCCAAGAAGCAGCGGGTTACAGTGCATTTTATAACAGCTAAGGCCATGTTCACACAGGCCATGTTCTTTTTTGAAGCTGCTAGCGTCTGTTTTACATTATAATCCTATGGAGTAAACCTTGTTTTCAAAAAAAGTCCTTAGCGCTTTTTTAAACGCCAGCACCAGCGTCTTTTTCTGTTGCTCAGAGCATCTTTTGAGGTTGAAAAAAATTCAACTTTTCTGAAAAAATGCCGTACGTCAAGCACCTTTTCCATAGCTAACCAGTGACAGAGACCTGTAGTTTCCATAACAACATACGAGGAACGTGATTGGTCGAGAAGGCTCAAGCTCGAAAAAATAAAATGAAACGCCAGTTGGATCACAGTTTTGAATAAATGTAAGTTTAATTTTCATTTTTTTATAATTTTTAATTCAAATAGACTTCCGTTACACTACCTATGAAGTAGTGTTGTCAAAAGTACCGGTACTTCGGGTCCAAGTCGGTACCTAAAAATAAAAAAGTTGTCGGTACCTAATTTTCACAAGACCCGGTAGTACCGACGTACCGGGTCAACCGGGTACTGATGCTCTGTCTGACAGGTTGTTAGTCGGAAACTTTTTATAGACGCAATAAGACGTGATGAGCGGATAAGCGTGGCTCCGATCCACAAGAGATGCGCACAGAAATACTTCAGATTAAAGTCATATCACGAAGAAAACGAACAGAGATTTGTGGTGAAACGAGGAAGCATCCGGATTTAAGTTAACAAGTTCAAGCGGTAAGTTTCAAATTATGTTCGCGTTTGCATTATGAATGTTGTAGCATATGTTAAGTTAAAGGTTACGTAAAAATAAACATCCCTGTTTGCGTGTTAATTTGTTAGCGCCAATGCTAATCCAGTCAAGTGTCCTTATTAACCATTTAATGCTTTTATAACTGTAATGGAGTAAAATTAATGGGAGGACAGGGTGGGGTTTACAGTACCTAGTATTTTATTTAGGCCTATCTGCAATCTATGTGCTAGAAAACTATCATACTAACTGCATGACTAGCAATGTGTATGTCTTGGATAGATAACTCTATTAGGTTTAAAAAACCACATTTAAACTAAAGAAAAATATATCTGTTGCATTTATTAATTTAATATACAGTTACCTTAATGCAAGTAATCTTGTGTAAATGCAGTATAAAAACTGAGGTTTGTTTTAATATTGCATATGCATGTTTGTTGAGTCAGTTGACTTACTGAAGTTTATTCTATTTGTCTTATACAGCAGCGGACTGAGGAGGATGTTCATCAGCAAGAAAGACCCCAGAGAGCACACAACAGTTTCAGCAACAATTAACTTATACTTCATGTATACAAAATGGCATTGCTTTCTATACATTTATATTAACAATGAGCTTTATTAATAAAATTGTGTTTCAATTAGCATGTACTTGTGTTTTGCTTTGGTACCGAAATTGGTACCGAGAACCGTGGAATTTTACTGGTATTGGTACCGACTACTGAAATTTTGGTACAGTGACAACACTACTATGAGGCCTGTCTCTCTAAGCTGCCTTTGTGCACAAATGCTGTCTTTGAACACTGCTATTTGTAACCACAACGCTGCGAGCGTTTTTTTTTTTTTTATTAAAAAAGCACCATTGTCAACTTTTTCTTGTCAAAAAAGTTGTCAAATGTGAACACGGCCGAAGTGCATTTTATAACGGCTTAAATGGTTGATCAGAATCAAGGACCAGAACTGACCGTTTTATAATCGCAATTTTACCATCATCATGATCGCCAGAGAGAAAAGTTGGTCTCCCGGTCACAGCATTTTAACTCTAAAACATTTATCACCATTTCCCCTTGACAACTTAAGAGTTTTCTTTGAGCTTTTCAAAGTTAATGCATTTTTAGCACAAATGAGCTTTCAAGAGGTTTTAAAGATAATGCACGGATCCGAGGAACAGATGAAATAAGAGGAAAACAGCACATTATGTGTAATTTCAGGTAAAGGCAGCATCACATTGCATACATTAAGCAGGATAATAGTTCTGGATGAATGTGAATATCCTTTACTCAAATAATTGCACGAGAAACTCACAAATCCTCATCCATTAAATCTAGAGTTTCAGTGCTACAGGGCAGACAAAACTGAAGAAAATCACCAAAAAGAGTTTTGCACAAATCCAGCCAATTTATATAGAGGCCCTAAGAAAAGCAAATTTCCTTCATTTGACCAGACGAACACTCCTCCAACTTCTGGACAAAAGCTCAATCTTACACCGTTTCATCAAACAGAGAAAATCATCAAGACTGAAATCAAACTGTCTCCTGAGATGAATCCTAAATGCCAGAAACTTCCAGGAGCTGTAAAACTTAGTATACGTCACCCAAAAATGAAAATTCTGTCATCATTTACTCACCTTCGAGTTGTTCCAAATCTGTATAAATGTCTTTGTTCTGATGAACACAGAGAAAGATATTTGGAAGAATTCTTATAACCAGACAGATTTTGCCCCCCATTGACTCCTATAGTAGGAAAAAATACAATGGAAGTCAAAAGTGCCCAGAACTGTTTGCTGTCCTACATTCTTCAAAATGTCTTCTTTTGTGTTCAATAGTACAAAAAAGTGATAAAGTATTTTTTCCTACTATGGAAGACAATGGGTGTTGAGATCTGTTTGGTTATAAGCATTCTTCCAAATATCTTTCTCTGTGTTCATCAGAACAAAGACATTTATACACATCTGGAACAACTCGAAGGAGAGTAAATGATAACAGAATCTAAAGAGATAAATCCACAGGCTCATCACCACTTTTAATATTCAAAGGTTTGTTTAAAGGTCTAAAGCACATTAACATTTTTTATCTTATTTGTAGACTTACTGTAAAACAAATAGTCTTAGTAGTCTGGTTCATCTGGAGATCATGTAATACTTGTTTTGCCTTTTTCTTGTTGAATTTTCAATCGGACATTAGTCTTCTATGGAATGAAATTATTACAGTAAAACAGGCAATCCTTGTATGAACCCACTGGCTGAGGTTCTGACAAATGAATGTTTCTTGTATGTGGTCAGTTCGCGCCTGTGACATCACATCTTAAAGCTGAAGGTTCAATGCTTTCAAACGTCTCCTGCGGGCTTTTTGCAGCGCCTCAATGTTTGGACACACAGAAACAAAGAGAATAAAAAGACATGACATGAAAAATCCCATCAATGTGGCAACATACTGTACACTATCTGTGACGCCATGCCCTGGTGAGGTGCATCATGGGACGTCTAAAGTAAGTGTGAAGAACAAAAATGGCTTTGATTAGCGGTGCCGATACATGGCTTTGTTCTGCAGTGGATGCGGCAAATCTCTTCACATCCATCACTGTCAATTACTGCAAATGAGGGAGAAAAAACACAGATTTTCCATCGCAGTTCATCTTAGATAAAACAAAAGTTGGCTGATGTGAATTTTATCGTCATTACCCATGAGCAAGGTAATCACAGAGGAGATCTCTTTAATATTTTCATTATTTCTGCTGGACATCAATGAGATTAAATGAGAGTCAATGGAAACGTTTGCTGAAGTCTCATCTGCGTCAGATATTTCTCTTGAGAAAAAGAGTCAGAAATCTGACAAATGTCTCTCTCTTAAGAGTTTGAGAAGAGATGTCAACAATGACGTCAAACTGAGCTCAGATTTGTCAAGTCTGCAATCAAAAGTCAATATTATTGAATTGATCTCAATATGAACTCAAACATTTCTCATCAAATTTACCCAAATCAAGATGATTTTCTGTTTCTGTTTTTCTCTCTTAAGCAATTTTAGGAAACGCATATGAGACTACATTGATTTTTAAAGAAGTAAACAAATTCAGAGCCATACTGTAGGTCACTTAAAGATGTCATACAGGTCATAGAAATAATGGAGGACATTTTCAGGTGCGCCGTCCCTTTAAACTCAAGTGCTGTTTGCAATTCTGACCACACGCTTCAAAAACCACCGTCCTTCATTTTACTTGAATGAAATCCAGAGAAAGAAAGAGAGAATTGAAAACAAACCTACCGTTAGGGCTCTCCTCATCTATGGCTACAATGGTGGCAGGTGGGCCGGATCGGGAGAGCTTGCATTCTGAAAATCAAGGACAAAAATAAATGGAAAAGAAAAGAAAGACATCAGAATTTCATAGCGTCTAGACTGTGGCGTAACTCATACCAAACAAGACATTTCAATTTCAGGACACATTAAGTCACACGAGCGGCACATAATGAAGGATCTACGAGAGGTGTAACCCATGCGGCGGATAGATTTACAGTGTGACTTCTTTATGTGTATTAACACTGTACGGCCGAAGGGTTAATAGAGTTGCGCTCTCAGGAAGAAAAGAGATTCATCGTCTTACCCTCATACTGCCAGTCTGGAGTCAGATATAGTGTCATCCACAGAGAGTGCAGGGAGAAAGTAATGGAGAGAGAGAGGAGAAAGAGAAGCACAATATGAAAATTTCCTCGGATGCTTGCGTGATAAGAAACAGAGGTAAACAACGAGACAGACGTTCAGCTGAGCTACTAGTTAGTGGGGTACATTCAGTTCCAGATTCACACTTTAATTCTGCCTAGTAGGACGAGTTCATCTCCTGTTGGTCTCGACCCAAAGCATTAACTACAGCTACAATCAGAGGACATGACACAGCAGACTGAGAAGAATATTGGTCGAACCCCACGACAGGACCTACAGGGATGTTGATCCAAAACTCTCTTCTGCTGCGCTGGATCACAGTAATTGGACTGTTAGTATGAGCCAGATCAGCTCTATATTTACTGAGAAAAACAAAGATGATGGAGAATAATGTAATGTGTTCCCGTCAGGAGTCGATGCAGTTTTCAGAAGCCTACATCAGCCGTTAGCAAATGATCTACTGACACCTCCAACTTTGATGTTAAAGCTCAAAAGGTTTGGATCCAGAGAACTAGAACTCATTTATAAACAAATGCAATTCATTTTAAAGGGACACTCCACCCCAAAAGGAACCTTTTGTCATGATTTACTCAACCTCAAGTTGTTCAAGTTGTTGAACACAGAGAAAGATATTTCGAAGAATATTAGCAACGGACATTTCTGGGACATCATTAACTACAGTAGTAGGAAAAATGATTGTATATTTTTTTGTTCTGTTAAACACAAAATAAGATATTTTGAAGAATTTGGAAAAAAGGTCCTGGGGCACCATTTTTTGGCTACCCCAGAAATCTCACTTGCTAACATTCTTCTAAATATCTTTCTTTGTGTTTAATAGAACAAAGGAATTTATACATGTTTGGAACAACTTGAGGGTGATTAAATGATGAGGGTGAACCATTAAAGACAAAGAAAACCAAAAGAATGATATTTATAAAAATTAAAACTGTGCCCCATTTAAAATATTTATTTCTATTATATTTATTCAAATCTCTCTCACTGCATGTAGGCTCTTCTGCTATTCTTAAAGCACTTATTAATCTACAGTCTTCATTCTTAACAATATATGTTCATGCTTTGTAGGGTTTATATCACAGTTTATGGTCTAGGTATTCATTTTGTGCACTGGTGCCTAAACCAGTTTGGAAAGTTTGTTTTTCTTTCTGGAACACACATTATAAACTGAAAATGATGTCCAGTGACTGACTGATCAAAAATTTCTATTTTGTTTATGTACATGCAATCATCTATTTTCTTCCATACAGCCATACAGTTTATTGTATATGCTGACATTTTGGGCAGGTGTTTCTTTAAAGGGTAAGTTCGTCCCAAAATCAAATTTGTGTGATTTTTTACTCACCTACATGACATGTTTTAAGACCTCCCGGCGTCTTCGTAAGACAAATAAAGATATTTCAGTGACGTCCGAGAGATTTCCAGGCCTCCTCATAGACATCATGGTTATAGTTGTTGTCATGGTCCAAAAATGTAATAAAGACATCCTTAAATTAGTCCATCCGCTCATAATGCTTTATGTGAGAAAAACTAAACAAAATAACGACTTTAATGGATATATTCTCCTCTGGCTTGTCAGTGTATGGTGCGCGTTCACAAGAGGACCAATTTAACGATGTCTTTAGTACTTTTCTGGACTTTGACAACAACTATACCCATACTCTCTATGAGGAGGCCTGGAAATCTTTCTGATGTCATCTAAAATATCTTTATTTGTGCTCCGAAGACACAGGGAGGTCTCGAAACATGTTTAACGTCATCTTGGTGAGTAAAAAAATCACATGAACTTACCCTTTAAAGGAGGTCATGCAAGGGGCGTCATTTGGGTATGGCAGGGGCTGGCGGCTGCCATACCTTGGCTGTCTGGTCAGGTCAATTCAAAGCAATAATTTAATTGCAGTATTTATTGCAGGAGCATAGGTGTTGGAAGCGCGAAGTGTAGGTGGCTCCTTCCCCAGAAAAGTAGCAGTAGCTCCAGTGGCGTAGTGCGAAAAACGCGTGACAAGTGATTTTGACTCTGCTGCGAAGCAAGTTCGAATCCGTTGAGCTCGCTATTCAAAATTTTCACATCACATATCGGACCTGCTTCCATTTGTTTTTTAACTATATGATGTTTTCATCAATGGATTATTTAAAACATGTTGTGCTTTATTATATGTGATGATGGCTGCTGCAGTAGCAGCATGTATAATAGGGTCAGGAATTAAAAAATATATCTGAGTGTAACAACGTTCAATAGAAGGGAAGGAAGGAGGCGGGAACCGGCGAACATTTAACAAACTTTAATGAAAAATAAACAAACAATAATCCAAGAATAAAAGACCGGCAGCCACCTCACGGTCGACTGCCGGCCACACAAACATAAACAAACTTAACAGCTTCCGGGCCCGGTCCTCTCTCGTCGGCAGTCCCGTCGCTCGTCCTCTTATGCTCCCTAGCTCCCAGTGAGGCATGCGGGACCGGTGCGCGTACAGCTGATACTCATTATCACTCACACCACCGGCCCCGCCTTCCTGCCCCACGGCTCTCGTCCCGCCTTCCTCGCTACACTGAGGTACAGTAGTAAGATGGTATGATCTTGGCTTTAGGCGAATTGACACCACCGTGGTCATGAATTGAGAAGCCAAATTTTCCTTGACATGTAAGAGGTCAATGTAATATAAAAAACATCAAGTTTCAGTATTCAAAACTTCCTCAACCAAGCTGTCAAAATGCTTTTGTGCCGATTCTAAGTATAACATAAAAGTGCTACGAAAGTCTGCCCCTGCAGAACAACAACACCTGTCTCTGCATCGCTGCCTCTTTAGCCCCGCCCACTGATTTACACATGCGCTTCCTGTAGTAGGAGGTAAGTACAGAGATGCAAACACAGCATCCTCACAGGTTTTAATTCCAATATCAAAGTCACTACCGGTTGCTGACTGGTGTTTTTTGGACTATTCTCAGACCACCTGCTTTGTATAATATTTATAGTGTGAATTTATGTAAATTGGGGCGCTATTTGACAGTCAACTGGACAGTCAATGTCAATGAGCCCCCCAATTAAACCAAATTCACCTGTGCGCCCATGCACCTTCAGCCTCCAGAGAGAGCATTGAGTTGGATTTTTGAGATGAAGACGTTCAGTGTTGTTATCAGTCTTTGAATTCTTGCAACTTCAGTAAGCCAACCATTTTTTTTCATATTTAATTTTTTAAAATACTTGGTTTTCTTTTTTGTCCTACTGTGTAAACAATATAATATCTTAAACAAATACTGTATAATACCAATAAAAGCAATATTGGAGCAATATTCTGACATTCTGGAAACAAGATCTCAAACTTGCGGAAATTTGTACTTTATAACACTTTTAAAAACTATGTTTCACAAACCTGTTTAATCCTAAAAAGTCTTCTAAACTCACTGTCAATACATGTCAACCGGGTCAAAATCCACAAGCAATATTTCTAAACCTCATCGGCTGTGTAAAGGGATAGTTCCGACAAAAATGAAAATTTTGTCATTTCAAACCTTTATGAGTTTCTTTCTTCTGCAGAACACAAAAGAAGATATTTTGAAGAATGTTGGTAACCAAACAACATTGAACCCTATTGACCTCCATTGTATGAACACAAAACCCTTGAGACATTTCTCAAATATCTTCTTTTCCCTGATTGCACACTACATCTGGCAGACGTCTATTTGATGTCTGCATTTACATCTGGAAGACATCCGCAATACATAGTTTCCTCATCTACAATACGTCTCGGTGATGACTGCTGTCAGATGTCATATAGACATTGATAAGACGTCTGTAAGATGTTTATGATTTAATGGTTGTAAAACTGCTCTTTCTAAGATGTTAAGCAGATGTTTTCCATATCTCCAGATCTTTAGCAGATGTCTTACAGACGTAGGCTACGTGTGCTAGCTGGGCTGTGTTCCACGACAGAATTTAGATTTCTGTGTGAACATTAACAGAAGGCATGCAGACATCATATTTCATTTATTTGAGTCTCTGTGTGCTGTGTTTCGCTTGAGCATTGCAGATAGAGACGACTGACTCTTGATTTACAGCGGCGAGTGATGAGACGGTGCTACTGTCATGATTCTGTCCTTCTTGTCATGAGTTTTCTAGTTCTATGGACAGAGTCGTGACAGTACCATGTCTTTTGTGCTTGTTGTGTTATGTGTGGAGACACGTGGCTGTTGTTATGACATTGCACCACGTGTCCTCCTGTCTTGTGCTTTGGCCCCGCCCCCTTGTTTCCCCGTCTTGCCTTTTGCCAGTGGACTTTGTTTTTTGGACTTCTTTTGTTTTGACCCCTCGTGGGTAGTGTTTTGTTTTAAGCCCTGTTTTGAGTTCGTTTTTGCCCCATAGTGGGTTTTTGTTTTAAAGGGGTCATATGGCGGAAGTACGTGTTTTTCTGTGTCTTTGGTGTGTTATAAGTTGCCCATGCATGTATTAGACACGTAAAATTGCACAAATGAAAGTGTGGGAACAAAAGATGCATTCTATCTAAAAGCGAATGCTCAACCAGACCTGCCTGAAACGCCTCGTGTAACCACACCCCGGCGAATCTACGTAACTTCGTAACATGATTTGACTAAGACCACCCAAATCTACACGTAGTTAAGGTGGGCGTAATTGTAAATCTCATTGTATCGCCTGTCAGTACAATTGCTTTGGAACCTGATGTTGCGAATATGGTAAGAGGCGTTACATTTCCGTGAAATGCTTGCAGTATTTGACCAATCACTACGCACTGGTGAACTGGCCAATCATAGCACACCTCGCTTTTCAGAGCGATGAGCTTTGTAAAAAATCAAAATGACAAAGAGGAGATACAAACATGCATGGTATTTGGAAAATACAACGTTATTTACATTTTAAATGGTGTATACACATTGTGTTACATCTAAAACAAACAATAATATTCGTTTTAGCCGTGCAATATGACTCCTTTAATAAAGTTATTATTGTGAATCAGCTGTCTGCATCTGGGTTCTTCCGGTCAGTATCATGACAGCTACACTGCAGTCCTTGACTGAATGATTTGATTAACACGCTCCTTCATGGAGGACAGAGGCAGAATGAACTGAACTGTCCCGTTACACGAAGTGTTAAAGGCTGAACACCCAACGAATGTCTGAAAATGTTACGCTAAACGTCTTTGGGCTGTCGTTGGTGAATGACAGATCTAGGGCTGCAACTAACGATTATTTTGATAATCGATTAGTTGGGCGATCTTTTTTTCCGATTAATCGATTAATCGGATAAATGTAATTACATCTTTTGCTTATAATAAGTAAATCAGATATGGGAAAAGTATACACAACTGAACTCATTAGCCTTCTCCCAAAATGTTGTGAATGTCTACATAATTAATACACCTGGTGAGTTGATTCAGGTGTGTCATATTAGAAGCAACTGACAATAGTGTCACGTGTGGTGAGGGAACAAGGACACAGTACAGAGGACCCAGACGCAGACAGCGGATAAGCGGTTAACAAGACATTTAATAAAATATGAATACAAAACAAAGACCCACGTGGGGGAACATAAAACATGGGAATACGAAAACACGACAGGACAAGACTAAAACTGACTACATCTACACAAGACTAAAATAAACACTTGACATAGTATACAAATAACTAAACTAGACTAGACTAGACTAGACTAACAAAGCACAGGCACTCACCAGACAAACGACAATGAACCAGCACAGGACAATGACACAAGAGGACTATATAAAGGGGACTAAATCAAGAAGGGGACAGGTGCGGGACATGAACTAATTAACAAGCAATAACGAGACGAAAGGGCGGGAACAGAGACACCACACCGGAGAGAGGGAGTATATGGAATGCAAAAACTGTCTCTCTCCACATAAAACAAGAGGTTCTATCATGGTTCTGCCACTAGGTCAAGAAAAGCAAGACAAGGTGGGGCAGAACCATGACAAATGGTCTCTCCCAAACGTGAGAGCGAGGGGAGGGTCGGCCAAGGAAATGATTTTTTTGTGCCATGAATAGTGAGATATTTGTCATTCAAATGTAGTGAAGTACAGTAAAAAGTAAACAGAAAAAGTAATACTTCAGTACAAATACTCAAAAAGTGTACTTAAGTACAGTTCTCAAGTAAATGTACTTCGTTACCCACCTCTGAACTAAATAAACCACCAAATCAGGGTATTTAGCCTATTATGCACTTTGCAAAGTGCAAACGCCACAAATTGGGTTTTACTAATATAATCTTTAATTTTGTCATTTAAGGGCATTTTCACACCTGTGTATCGATTGCTTTGTTCCGAAACCGGGGGTTAAATCGCTACAATATTGAAATTTATTTTAGTTCGGTTCGCATTCACAAGGCAATATTTCCAAACGGACCAAACTGTTAATAAAAGTCACGTGCGAGTAAACTCTCCTTCGATTGGTCAGAGTGCATCTGTTTATTTTCCGGCGGTAACGGAGTGATAATGAGCGTCAGCTGCGCGTTGTCTCGCGTATCTCACGGGCGGAGCTCGGTAAGCATAAAAGGAGAAGGACGAGAGAGAACCAGGCCTGGATTTTATGTTATGTTTTATTGTGTTTGTGTGGCCAGCGGCAGTCGACTGTGAGGGAGCTGTCAGCACTTTACTTTCGTTTTGTTGTTTGTTTATTTTATTAAAAGTTTGGTTTAATGTTCCCTTCCTTCCTTACTTTGAACATTGTTACAGGGAGCCATTAGCAAAACAATCCCTTTTGCGTCAAGCAACTTTACATATTTACCCATCATACATTGTGATACAGTCTGATTCGTTGGTCCGTTGGCTCGGATGGCTTTCACACGTCTACCGAACCGCTCCAGAGTTCGTTTGCAATCGGGCCAAGACCACCTTGTTCAGGCGGTCTCGGAGCGATTGTTTTGGGGCGGATCCTAGCGCGATTGCTGTGTTCACAAATGCCTAAACGAATCGAACCAAGAGAGAAAACGCACCAGCTTCCGAAACAAACCCTTATGTGTGAAAACGCCCTAAAACACCTCTCCACTTTAAACTTGAAAACTGCGCAGCTTGAAGAGATGCATGCAGAACACGTCTGACTTTAAAACTGCACACCTCGCGCTGCACGGAGAGACGCATGCACCGAGAGACACGTCTGACTTTAAAACAGCACAACTTGTGTCGCACGGAGAGACGCATCCACGGAGAGACACGTGTGACTTTAAATCTGCGCACCTCGCGCTGCACGGAGAGACACGTGTGACTTTTAAACTGCGCATCTCGCGCTGCACGAAGAGACGCATCTACGGAGAACCACATCTGACTTTAAAACTGCGCACCTGGCGCTGCACGAAGAGACGCATCCACGGAGAGACACGTGTGACTTTAAAACTGCGCACCTCGCGCAGCACGAAGAGACGCATCCACGGAGAGACACGTGTGAATTTAAAACTGCGCACCTCGCGCTGCACGAAGAGACGCATCCACGGAGAGACATGTATGACTTTAAAACTGCAGCTCATGCTGCACGGAGAGACACATCTAAAACGGTAATTTTAAAAGGAAAGAAGATGCGCTTGATTTATAACGGCGCAGCTCGCAAGTGACGTCACAGACCAACTAATCGATAATGAAATTCGTTGACAACGAATTTCATTATCGATTATTATCGATTTGATCGATTAGTTGTTGCAGCCCTAGAAAGATCGATGTGTTTGTGTGGCTTTACGTAACATCAGCAGCACTGACACATTAAACCTGGGCGGTTGGGCTCTCTTAGCAACCGGGCCTGTGATGGAGAGCAGCGTATCAAAGCAAAGACCAACTATCTAGTGTCCCTATAAAAGATTCATGACTCCGAGTGCTTTTTCTAGCCAGCAGAGGAAAAGCAGGACTTCGTCAGAGAAGAACAGTAATTACTGCTGATGAACTCGGAACAAACAATGTTTTAACACGCATCCATCCAACATAACCCAAAACACCAATAAGGCTTTATTTACCGGCTGTGGCATATATGATCGTTTGGCTCGTCATAGCTTGAACGGTGACCTAATTTTCTCAGCAGAGGTGATTCTGTCGAGTTCTCTTAAAGGAACAGTTCACCCCAAAACAAAAAGGATCGTTTACGCACCCTCTTTTTGTTTCAACCCATTGTTTTCTTTCTTACTTTGACCATAAAAGACACGGCAGGCAGGCACCACAAAAAAAAACATACGACTCATGTGCCATTTATAAAATCATATAACAATGTTGTGTGAGCAATAGATTGAAATATAAGAGATCTGGTGTGTTGTTACGGCTGAGATTCACTGCCAGACATGTTCTGAGACGTTTTGCTTACGTACTCGAAAAGTTATCAACAACACGCCTACGGTAACATCAAAAGAGCTAAATGCTATGTCAAAAATCAACGTTATGTCATTGGAAACATTATTAAACATAGGGATAAAAATGTTATTTTCACATTGTTAGTGGACCGCTTCAAAAATTCAGAAATAATGCTTTCGTAACTAAAACTAGAATGTTAGAAAACAATTTTGTTATTTTATATTTCTAAACCACAGATGCACAATATCCCACTATATTTATGGATTACATTTGCGTAGCATTTGGACATCGAAAATATATGGAAATCCTCCATATTTTGAACTGTATGAATTTCAAAATTCATAAAACTTTATTATTTATTTTGAACACATTTTGAATTTACCCCCTGGACTTCGTGCCCTTGAGATCCCCATCCCATTTCTAGCCTTGGTTTGTGGTTATGACATTTTTTAATCTATGAATTTATGATGTGCCAAACAAGGTGTGATATATTTGATATCACATATATGATATTATGAAAATATGAATGAGGCCTTACAGACTCGGAGACTCATACTGGGTTAAGAAAGGTTTAGACAGATGGTGGAAAAGTGGCTATATAGTTAGTGAATAATGCTTTCCAGTAGCTCAGTGGTTAGAGCATGGCACTAGCAATGCCAAGGTCATGGGTTCGATCCCAGGGGATTGCATATAGTCAGAAACAAATGTATAATGCAATGTAAGTCACTTTGGACAAAAGTGTCTGGCAAATGCGTAAATGTAATAATGGATTCAACTTCCGTCTATTGCTCACATAAAGCTGTCATTGGGTTTAATTTTTTTATTCAACAGCCTCTTAACGCCTTAATGTTGAATGGAAAATATCTCCATTAGCATTCTGCTAAACGTCTATTTTCCATTTAACAGGAGAAAGAAAGCCACAGGTTTGAAACAACATGATGGGTGTTAAATAATATAGGTGCAAACTGTTTCTATAAATGCATGGCAGCAGATACCAGCAGAGTTTCACAGTAAAGTCCAGGGTGTGAAAGTGAGATGCCGAGGGCCGGTCCCTCAGACAGGATGAATGTCTTAGATAAGATAACACACATCTGAAGGTCTGAAGCCGAGCCGATGGGAGTAATCACAGCAGAAATCAATACTGAGCATCAAGCCAACACACAGAGGAAGGAAAGAGATCTTCAGAGACGGACAGAAATGGTGCTTCCCTACAGAGCTTGAGCGTCATTTCACCGCTATGTTATTTTCTTTGTGACACAAAGATTACAGCCTCCAAATTGCTTTCTGAAGATTGTCTGAGTCCCCGTGGGCGCTCAGCTGTATTTTCATTTAGATAATTTATTGCCAATTTTTTACCCTCTATTGTACTTTTTACATCGTGCTCAATCTAACAGTTGCACAATAACTAAACAAGCAGTAAATGTTGTTCTGACTAAACGCTGGACCTCATCTAATCTGCAAGCCAGTGAATTTATTTCTGTGCATCTAATCTCCGCTCTGTAACTCTTACAGTACATACTTTATTTGATATTGCGTGTACTTGAAAGGCTTCTGTAACTACAGACATTTTACATAATGCAAGGCATTTAAGTTACTATGGTAACTAACCATTCATTTACTATGATCTCACTACAGTGATCATAATTTAACCATGGCATTTGTAGTAAAACTATCGGTAACACTTTACATTAAGGTACCCTTTATAAAGCATTTATAAATGTTTTCATAAATGATAAATAAGTCATTTACAAATGAATTATGAAGCAGTTATAACTGTATGAATAAAAAGAGGGATTCTAACAAAATACCTGCCAAATAGTGAGCCATTTTTATCTTACATGTTATAAATGCTTAATAAATGTATTTATTCATTATTTATTTGACTCGAAAGCAGATTCATTATTATCTTGATGTTGTTTGCAATATAGGCTGTCAGACTGGACACTGTAGGGTGTTTTGTTGTTCATCTTATACCTGCTCACTATTTGGCAGGAATTTGGTTAGATCCCCCCTTTTTATTCATGCAGTTATAACTGCTTTATAATGCATTTGTAAATGACTTATTAATCATTAATGAACACATTTAAAAATGCTTCATAAAGGGTACCTTAATGTAAAGTGTTACCAAACTATCATACAAATACTAATCCATCTGCCAAAAAACCCTGGTTACCATGGTTTATTTTCCTAAGGGACTGAATGTACTGTTATATTAAAAGTTTTGGCGTAATAATTGTTTCCGTCGAGTGTGTTTATTCTATCATCATTACCAAGACAACCTATTGAACTCATGTAATGAGATTTCGGGTATAAAATTATTATAACGACATTATAATATGGTTCACGCAAACTGCTTTAGCCAGTTCACAGAAGTGACCAATTTTAGCCCAAACTACCACAATTTTTTGGCTGATGAAGTCAGACCGTTAAACTGAATTTCTGAACACCTTCAATACACAAAATCAGTCAAATGTACCCAAAACCAAAAATGTACCCATCAGTTGTAGGACAACTTCTGTGTGTGGTTGCATTGTAAGTACAGATGAACGCAGGATCTGCAACATGACTGCAGATGCACATCCATCACAGCTGAGGTCAAAGATCTCAACTTCTACCTCCTGAGTGGGATGGATGTCTCCTCGGGGAGCCATTCAGCACTGTCTGCTGATCTGCCCATTTTCATGTCTCCTATACATCAATCTGTCCTTGTGCCGATGTCAAATATGGAAGTCGGCAGAATACGCACGTAAAGGCGCATTTGCTTTAGAGCACTTCACTTTTATTTGAAATTGTTTTGGATTTCACTGCACGCAGGTTGAAAGAGATGAAGTTTGAAGGACTTTAGCGGGGAGATGACGGCGGGCACAAAATAATTGGCTGCTTTTAGGGTTCATCCTGCGGCCCGTCGCTTTAAACCACCAGGCATATTTACATACAAAGACTCAATATAAAGACTGACCCCTTTGCCATGGAATTATTTTCTTATCATCAAAACAGATGACTCTGCAGCGTATTTTTTATGATGAACCGCTTCTGACCTGAAAAAATATAAATATGTTGACTCACACCATGTGAGATCCCGAAAGGGAAATATTATTGCAATTCTAATGACGGTTCGGAGATAAAGCACGTCAGAGCTGCACACTCGTGCGGTCTGATGAAAATGGATGAGATTTTATTTCCCGGAATTCATTCCCTTAGTTAGCATTCAGTGGACATTGTGCTTCTGACCTGAGTCATGTCCCTGAACAGAGCGAGCACGGCCGAGGGTGAGAGAGAGCAACCGTTCGGGTTACTGGACTCCCGAACCTGCGGTCACGGTTCAAGTGAGAATGGAGCGCATTCGACTCCGCTGTCAACTTTAGCCTGGTACATTAATGGTATCCTACACGCCGAAATACTGGAAACCCATGTCAGCAGTTCATTTCAAGTCAGCAAGCGCATAAATCCTCCTGAGAACATACATAATCTAATAGAATCAAAACTCATTCACTTAGTGCACACAGAACCTCAGCGGCCAAAAGACGTCAGCGTGAGAGATTGTTTGAGAGAGTATGGCACGAGGTATTCTTTTTCTCCAACCACCTGCAATCCAAGCATCAGCACAGTGTTATAAGCAAAACTCTTTTCAATATTTGTCGGCCTTTATGAACAATTTTTATGCTTAAAGGGGTCATATGGCGCGAATACGTGTTTTTCTGTGTCTTTGCTGTGTTATAGGTTGCCCATGCATGTATTAGCCACGTAAAAATGCAAAAATGAAAGTGTGGGAACAAAAGATGCATTCTATCCAAAAGCGAATGCTCACCCAGACCTGCCTGAAACGCCTCGTGTAACCACACCCCCACAAATCTACGTCAGTTCGTGGTATGATTAGACTAAGACCACCTAAATGTATACGCAAGTAAGGTGGGTGCACCTGTCAGTACAATTGCTTTGGAACGTGATTTTCCAAATATGGTACGAGTCGTTACATTTCAGTCACACGCTTGCAATATTCCACCAATCACTATGCACTGGATAACTGGCCAATCATAGCACACCTCGCTTTTCAGAGCGATGAGCTTTGTTAAAAATCTGCGCGTTTCAGAGAGGCGGGGCAAAGAGGAGATACAAACTGTATCCTGTAGCTCAGTGGTAAGAGCATTGCGTTAACAACGAAAGGTTGTGGGTTCGATTCCAGGGGATTGCACATGCCTATGTATAAATGTATAGGATAATGCAATGTAAGTCGCTTTGGATAAAAGCGTCTGCTAAAAGTAAATGTAAACATGCACCGTATGTGGAAAATACAACGTTTTTGAACCTTAAATCATGTATACACATTGCATTACATCTAAAACAAACCATAATATTAGTTTTAGCTGTGTCATATGACCCCTTTAATACAACACAATCTCATGCCAAAACAAAACAAGGTGGGAAATAAATTGATAAATTTGTACAATCTCATGTACGATCTGCTTTTTGCGCCAGTGATGGTTAGGTTTAGGAGTGGAGCCTCAGTACGCTTTTTTAAATATAATAATAGTAATAATTTTTACTCGCATTGTATGAATGGATATGAACTGGCCATCTCCTAAAATAATTACTGCCTGTGAAATAATTACAGCCTGTGAAATCAGGCTGGCCAATAAAAATAACTTTTTTTGAAAATCTGGTAACTGTTTCATTCACTAACATTAATTCACAAAACACGATTGTGATCAACATTATTTTATTATCAACTTTTATTATCAACTTATCAACATATTAATTATCAACTTTTTTTTAAGTTGTAATGCTCAACTTATCATTATCAACTTATCAACATGTTTATTATCAACTTTATTTTAAGTTGTAATGCTCAATGCATGTTAATGCACAATGAGTGCATTAACATGCATTGAGCATTACAACTTAAAAAAAAGTATAAATAATGTTGATAATAAAATAAATGCTGTAATTGTTCGTTGTTAGTTCGTGTTAACACATAGAACCTTAATGAAAACTGATACCAAACATGTTTTTGTACATTTTCTATTTGTAATTTCTCGAATGATGAATAAGTGTTATAACCCAGTGTGTAAAACCGTGATGTCTGGACTGCAGTGACACAATAATGTTGTTTATTAGATCACAGACGTGGGCCCAACAGCAGAGGAGGAAATGTACCGTTTACCTTCTTAAGTGCCAACGGTCCAGCTCTGTTTGTGCTGTGACCTGATCTGCATAATTCTTTTAATGAAGCGGGGGCTAAAACAACACAGACAGCATGTGTGAATCAAGCAGGCTATAAGAGGACACAATCCACGCTCGGTGAAGAAAACACTGCTGAGAGAATAACAGCGTCACTCGCATGAATCACGTGAACGATCTTTGCCGCTGAGCTGTCACCAAAACTCGATGAGTCTCAGTGTCTTTTGAAATGAAGCTCAGTTTCACATAGAATAGATCAATGTCTCAAGATCTCACCTTGAACTGAAGGACTGAATGTGTGAATCTGTGCAAGCAACAGCGAAAGAATGAATTACTGCAAAACCATTTAAACAGACAAAACCGATCTGGAGATTGAACTATATCTCATCTGGAAACTCTCTAGAGGCAAATAACCAACCAACAGAGAAGTTATGTTTCATTACTACCTATAGCATTGGGTCAAAATGAGACCTATCTGTTGGGTTAAAGAAAACTCGTTTGATGTTTGTACTTGATACACAACGATGTTTGTACTTGACCCAACAATGTTTTAAATCAATTCATACAAAGCAAAAAATGGCATTCTTAATAAGCATTTTTGTCTTGTTTTCTGATAAAAAATATCTAAAACTTCTTAAAGGGGTGGTGCAACGGTGTGTCATGCATTCTGACTTTACAATGTTAAACGTGCTGTCTTTTCATGCTTAACATGGTCAACTTGTCAAAAAAGGAGTTGGGCGTATTACGTAGTATTTCTGTGCTCAATACACTCCCCCAGCGATCGTACAGGTTTCGGAAAGTTTTTTTCGAACATATAAAACAGTTTCGTAACAATTGTTCTTAGTCCCTTATTGGATCATTCTCCCGGAAAACCACGCCCATGCGGCAGCAATGAGAGCAGGAGAACGAGCATGCGCAGACATCACTTTCACCTGTGTGCAGGAGAGAGAGAGCATACGTTCGCGAAGTTCAGGTGTTTGTTTGTTCACTGCATTTGGGTGATGAATGTTATATAAACGGTGGATATAACGCTGGATTTGGAGATCGTTTGAAACTGATATATGGAGCCGTCCCAGCGCTAAAAGATGCCGGACATGAACCGCATGTGGTGAGTGAAACTGATGTCTGTGTTTTGTTGGCGCACGTGCTTTAGTTCAGCCTACCCCTCCCTCCTGCACGCGCTGTATGCTTTCGGAAATAATCGTACAGCTGTATCTATCTTTTATAAATGTGATCAAACTAAATACTCTTCGAAGATATGAAGTATGCAATACTACTCTATAGGTACTCAAGATTAATATGAGATTGGCAGAAACCGCGTGTTAGGGCCGCTTTAAATCAAGATACATTTTCTTGACAAGAAAAGTGACCTAAGATTTTTAGTCCGTTTTATAAAAGAAAATTCTTAAAAAAAGAAATTTGTTTAAAACAAGCAAAAAAATCTGCCAATGGGGTGAGAAAAATAAACTTTTTTTCTTAACTACCTAATTCAAGATTATTTTTCTCACCCGATTGGCAGATTTTTTTTGTTGTTGCTTGTTTTAATCATAAATTTTCCGAATTCTTATTTTCTTTCATAAAACAAGACTAAATATCTTAGGTCACTTTTCTGGTCAAGACAATGAATCTTGATTTAATAATGTTAAGATATTTGTATTATAAAAGAATATAAAAATGCTTAGTAAGAATATCATTTTTTTGCAGTGTAAAGGGCCGTTCACATTATAACGATAACTATAAAAAATAATGTTTTAAAAATCATTCAGGAGAATAGCAGGGTTCACACCATAACTATAACGATAAAGATACAGAGAACGATATCATTGGGATCACTTTCAGAACGATTTTTTTCCAGCTGATGAACGATAGAACATACTGTCAGACAGTTTCTGGCAGATAATGTTTGACTATTGGTGATCGCTTTTATGTCAGAATTAAAGACTGTAGTGGTCGGTGTGTTTACGGCGGGATATTATATATGTGACCCTGGACAACAAAACCAGTCTTATGGGTCAATTTTTCGAAATTGAGATTTTTACATAATCTGAAAGCTGAATAAATAAACTTTCTATAGATATATGAGTTGTTAGAATAGGACAATATCTGACTGAGATACAACCGTTTAAAACTCTGGAATCTGAGAGCGCAAAAAAATCAAAATATTGAGAAAATTGCCTTTGAAGTTATTAATCAGGGGCACTGTGGCAGACCATCCACTCACAAAAATAAAGTTTTTATATATTTAAGGTAGGAAATTTACAAAATATCTTCATGGAACATGATCTTTACTTAATATCCTAATGATTTTTGGCATAAAAGAAAAATCGATAATTTTGACCCACACAATGTATTTTTGTCTTTTACTAAAAATGTTCCCGTGCTACTTAAGACTGGTTTTGTGATCCAGGGTCACATATGCAATGCTTGTGAGTCAGCAAGCTGGCAAATTATATGCTTTACGTCCCGGACATGAGTGCACAGCCTTCAGTCCGAGCATCCAGCCTTTGTTGTCATATTTCGGGAATGAAAACAAAAGCATCAGCAGGTCATCTATATTAATTTTATTGACTGGAAACACTGCAGCGCGCAGGCTTAAAATAAACATAACATTATTGTTATCGTCCGCTGGTGTGGACGCAAATACCGTAAAGTTATAGTTACAGTTATCTTTATAGTTATCGTTATAATGTGAACGGCCCTTAAGAGTTACATTGGTTCAAACCTGTGGAGTAACAATGTTGAAAATAAACATTCGGCAAATGGTAAATTCATGAAGAACAAAAATGATAGGAAAAGTGCATGGCATTAAAACTGTCTACTAAGTAAAGAGCTGTCATGACTCATCTTTACACTTTTACCTCAGTGGAAAATTCATGGTATGACATTTATCTAGAATACTCGTTTTTTTCTCCAGGTTAGGTTATGGAAAAAGCTTCAAGGAATAAGTAACATAATTAAATTGTCATACACAAAAGAAAAAAGATACAGAAAAGAAAAAGGATTAAAAAGTTTAAGAGTTTGAAAAAGTTTGGTTCTCGTTTTCCTAAATTATCCAAGGATGAGATGGAGACTATTCAAGTGATACAAAATAAATCTTACTGAGTAAAAAAAGTAATTTCCAACTTTTTACAGGAGGGGAATCAATACATACAGCGTTTGAGCTTTCATATCCATCTGAAGCATCGATAAACCTTAAGAAACTGGACATGGATTCAACCAGAGGGAAATGAAATGTAACTGGTTTCCAGTGTGACATGCAACATGACCGATAGAACGAGAACTGAATTTAGAGCGCTGTGCAAGTTTATTCCCATAACTATCTGCATGAAATGAACATTTATCTTACTGTCATCATAGAGACTGCAGAGAAGAACGTTTCCTACTAATGCATACAGTACAGAACGCTACAGTGAATATCAATGGGCCATCAGTAATTAAATATATTTCAAACATATCAAAAACGTTTCAAAATGTTATAAAAATCAAGTGAGCTGCCTTGTTGTGTACTATCAAAACAGAATATGCTTGAAACACTACACAGACAACATCTTCAGGTGTCATACAAGTAACAACAACAACTTTATTTCTTTCTTAAATATGATATTTACATAATCAATAATAATAACCAATAATTCTCACACTTCACATTCCAGCTTGGATCAATATCTTATTCATCACAATGCATTCTGGGATTGGAACAGAGTTTTAAAAATACAAATCTGAATTTAGTCCCTCCACAGCAGGAACACTGAAGATATTTGATGTGAGAAATGTTTTGCTCCGTACATTCATAGGGGTCGTGAACAGTTGAAGAAATTCGGGAGCAGAAACGTACCTTCTGAATCCTGAGAACAGCTGGCAGCGGTGAGCAGAAGAACGCAGATGCCTATTCCCAAGCATTTAAAGAGCCACGACCTCCCACGCATCTTAAAGCGTTACAGCATGCTCACCTGCAACCAAACGCATGCAGATTAGACAGAGCCAACACGAGCAACATAATGACGGACACAGTACAAGACATTACGTTTAAATACAATGCGTTTAACAGAGCTCACTTTGATTTACATTTACATCAAATTCATTCATTTGGCAGACCCTTTTATCCAAAGTTTCCTGTAGCTCAGTGGTTAGAGCGTGGCACTTGCAACGCCAAGATCATGGGTTCGATCCCAGGGGATTGCACATACTTAGAAAAACATGTATAGTATAATGCCATGTAAGTCGCTTTGGATAAAAGCGTCTGCCAAATGCAAGTAGGAGAGCATATAAACATTTTGTCAACACGTTCCATCTCTTTGGGATTTTTTTTACAGTCTGTTGTGTAAAAAGTAATCCCAACCCACGAAACATTTGAAATGGATTCTGGTGTCGAAACAGACAGTCAATTTCCCAGTCACTTTACATCATAAATAACAGAAAGATTTAGCTTTGGGGACAAGGTTCTGTGTAATAACGGCAGTGAAGCGTTCGCTGCACATGTAACCTTTTCCTTTGAAGTGAGCAGAGACACAGGTAACGTTCACCGGCTGAGAGATTTAACAACCCACAGCAAAGCGTGTGCCTTTGAAGTTTGCAACATGTCTGAGGGTCAACCAACTCCATCCTGGAAAAGAGGCAGAGAGCAACATGTTCTGACAGGTTTGGGATGTGAGGGAGAGATAAGCGTTGCTCCGAGAGAAATAAGGTCACTTTGTTAATATTAGGGCTGTGCGATATTGAGGAAAAATGTGATATGCGATAGAATGCTAAATAATGCGATATGCGATACCCAATACGATATTTCTTTTTCTAAAATATATTAAAAAAATTATATAACCAACATATGTTTCACATTAGCAGCTGGCTCATCTTTGCTTGCTATGAAAGCTTCTTTCGCAGATTGTTTATTGATTTGCGTCAGAGTGCGCACGCTAGCATTCGCACGCACACATATCCCACCTAACATTCGTGTGCCAGATAGATACTTTTCAAAGAATTAAATAGCTAATTTATTGCAAACCATTGCGATATGCACATTTGCGATATTTCGATATATCGCACAGCCCTAGTTAATATTATGAGTAATCGTGTCAAGAGGTTAACTGAGAACTCCACTTTATACACTTGTGTGAGTTTGTGTAGTGTGAGCACAGACAGTGACCCAAAACAACATCTACATTCATTTTACACCTTAACAACAATTACAGTCGTATTTGTTTTTCTTTTTATTGGAGAAACATCTGAGAAAAAAAGTAGAAACGTACATCCTTGAAGAATAATTCCTTGATACATAAACCCATATTTGTGTTTGTTCTGTAGCCCGTTTTATCCCAGTATTCAAGAATCCGAGATACAAAAAAGTCACTGACACAGATGTACAGCATGAATAGAAAATAGGTGTCTTTCCAAACACATAACCGACAGTGTGACAACACTCGCTGGAACAATAAAAAACTCCTTTTCCACCGACTGAATCTATAATACAATCTTGACAGATTGGTTCTGGTTATCAGGACGTTGCTTTGCAAAAACTACAGAGGCTATCTGAAAACACTCGTCACAATCCAGGTATCAAATCACATCAGCGAATACAAACATACTGATGAAAAGTTTCATTTCAGAGGCAAGCATGAAGCTTTGGGAACTCAATTTTCAGACCACTCCACTTGTACGACATCAAAACGTCCGTCAATCATCTCCAGCCACACTCGCTGACTATCATTACCAGCGGCCCTTTGTTCTTCCGAAGCCAAAGACTCTCTAGAGACGCGGATGTAATTTCATCCTCTCTGTTGTCAGGACGGAAGAATATCTCTCCCCTGTGTTCCTCAAAACAAAGGTCTTTCTCAGGACACTCAATGAAAGAGTTATGCTTTGGGAAGACCATGGATTGGCAGATATGTCGAGGGATACGATGTGCTTCCTTCAAAACATATTTTTGGTTTCTGGAAATGAGATGAAATTGAGTGTTTTTGTGTGTAGCCTCACAATGAAGCTATGCACCTTCGATAAGCCAATGGGCTGAAACCGCTCAGAGACAACACAACACCTGTCCGATTGTCTGAAAGTTTCCCTAAACTAATGCTTCTGAGGCTGTGAGCCAGACGTTCAGATGTTAATGAAACATTCAGTGTGAATCTGCTTTAATGAACTCAATTCTGACTGATGAGGATGTTCTTTTTCTTAACTTTGACCTTGTTTACGCCTGGTGTGTGTCATGTGATTCCATCTCAAGTGTTCAGATGAGAGGAGATCAGTGTTTACACACGCAGTATAATGTCTCCTGTGACTCACCAGTGTATTGGAATAGGTCAATCAAAACTGAAAATTTTGTCATCATTTCTTTTTATTTACTCACCGCATGTCAAGACCAACCCGCGTCTCATCAATCTGCGTATAAATAACTAGTGATGAAACATTTTCCGGCTAAAAATGGCATTCGTTTCAGACGAACGAAAAAAAAGGGCTTAAATAAAAGCTGAAATATCTGGCGCCGACGCTTCACTCTTCACTACTCGCGCTTACTCTCGCTCCACAACCCACTCTAGCTGTTATCAAGGGGTGATCACGTAATGCAGTCATAACAAAAGCTAAAACTAATAAATACAAGAAAAGCTCAAAACCAGCGGACAGAAAATGACACGCAAGCTCTGTGTGATGCACGGCTGCGCGTGACTGGCTTTATGTTTATTGCCGGAGATCACCCGCATTGACTCGTGCACGTTTTAAGGCCGAGCTTTGAACGCAACAGACTTTTAACATACAGTAGATGTTAATGATCAGCGGAACGATCTGTCAGTAAGTGATGATGAATCACAGTGCTTCCCAAAGTCCGGACCCGGGGGGAATCAAATCCGGACCCGCTTGTTTGACTTCATGCAGCGTCGCTCAGACCGATCGACGCGTGACATCACATGGCCGCGAGAGAGAGAAGGTGTGTTCGACTTCACGCGGCGCTGCGCAGATCGATCGAAATCTGACTTGAAGCAGTGCATGCCGGTTAGAAAATTTGTCCGACTTGAACCGGCGCCGACGCCACGTGACTTTCACGTTGGGCATTAAAGTAGCGCGAGAGCGTTTCGAGAAAAGCCGGCTTCTCAGGCCCTGTCCCAAATGGCGCACTTGCGGTCTCGTGGACTTAAATTGCGCATTCTCGCCAAGTCTACGAGTCCGTAGAGTGTCCCATTTGTCTTTTTAGCGCTCAGATGTCTGCTCACGAGCGCCTCCTTTGTGCCCTCGATGCGGTCTTCGATGAAGCCCGCATTGACGGAGACTCCACTGAAGTCCCCTACCCAGGAATCCTTGCGAACGTCCAATCACAAGGATGGGAGGAGTGTCGTGGATGTCAGACATTAAAGTAAACATGACGGATACATTTTTAAATGTATGTTTTGATAAAATTCAAAATTAATTTATTAATTAGTTACTTATTCATATTATTGCTTATTTATTTTCTATTAAGCCAGCTATTCAAGAATAAAAACCTTGAATGCAGTGCATTTTCTTAGTTAAGGTAATAAGCCATGTTTTGTTGTAGATCTATATCTAGTTGTCTCGGGCTCTGTAAAGCTGAACAACACAGCTTCTGTATTATAGAGAAATATCAAATAACAACATATATGCATATTAAGAAGTGTATACAGAAGAATAGTGTATACAAATAAATACATAAGCAGTTGCATTTACGTCATGACAAATGAATGCATTACAAACAAAAGTATCTATTGTATAATGCTCGGGTGGTATATCAACATATGAAATACTGAACAATAAAAACCGGCAGCTCCAGTCCAAATAACAACAATGGGACAACAAGTGTGGTCGACTTCACGCGGCGCTGTTGAGAGATTAGAAAGCACCGCTTGCTCTTTCCGGTGTGATGACCTCAAGTCTGTCCCAAAATGCACTCCCATGTACCCTTGTGGACTCGTGCCTAGTGCCCTATAGGTCTGCACTTCCTGACGTCACCAAGTGTGGACTCAGAGGAGGTCCACAAGACTGGAGTGCGCCATTTGGGACAGGGCCTCAGGAGCGGCAGCACCAGGCTGTGATGACGACATAGCTTTTCATGATTGGCTAGACAACGATCACGTGCGTTTCGGGTTTATTATAACACCATCAGTTCAACTAATACTTATTAATGCATGTTTTTAAAACAGCTAAAACTCTGTTCGTACAAATATAATAAACATGTTATTTTGTGTTGTTTAATAAAATAAAAATGAAATGAATACAGACTCCGTTGGTAATTTAATAATATATGCTTATGTTTACCATGATTTTTAGGCACACAGTGTTAAGCAGCACATAACATTTGCAATATGAAGAGTTTATGGTTGCTACTTTTTAATTTAAATGTTTGTTTATTGGACAAATCCAGTATTCTAATCCACTTCAATCGCACTTTGAAAAGGAAACATGGTGCGAACGTCACTACGGCAAGCAGCAGGTGTCCGACTTGACTGCTTCTCTTTCAAGTCATCCCTTTACTGCAAGCGGCTAATCTCGCCAATCGGTCTGCGCAGCGCCGCATGAGCTCGAACACACCAAGAGAGTCGAGAGCCGACTGCTCTGTATGCTTTTGAATAGCTCTCGCGATAGTGTGATGTCAATGTTGCCATGATGTCAATGTTGCCATGACATCCAGTTAGCATGACTGGACAGAGAGGTATGGATTCATTTTGCACCAATCCAGCACAAAGCCGTTCTGTTTGATTTGTAACGAGACAGTTGGAGTTATAAAGTTTGGCAATGTCAAACGACACTATGAAACAAAACACAGATCTTTTGAACAGCAGTATCCACAAAACACAGAGTTGAGGACAGCAAAACTACGACAGCTAAGGTCTCATATGAATCAACAAATAAGTTGCTTGTGAGAGCTCTGACACAGCAAGAGAGAAGCATCTTTTCGAGTGGGCTGGGTCCTAGGCAAAAATAAGAAGCCATTCTCTGATGCAGAGGTAGTTAAGGAGTGTTTAGTGGAGATAGCAGAGGTTTTGTTTGAGGGAAAGGAGAGACAGGACATGTCAGAGAAAAAAAATTCCACTGTCCAACAACACTTCAACCAGGAGGACAGAGGTACTTGCCCATGACTTAGTTAAGCAAGTCTTTCCAAGTCTTTGTCTTTCCACATCCAAAGCACCAGCTCCGAACCAGAAAAAGTGGTTCTTATCTAGCACCGAAACGTTGATGGGCTAGAAGTAAGAACTGCTTGCGTTAGGTGCTGGGGGCGGGGTTACCGTGACCACTGACGAACACTGACCACCATTTTTGAAATTCAATTCAATTCACGATGGACACGAAACAAAAGCAACACTGGTCTGAGGAAGAAACAAACTGTTTTCTTGCACTCTGGTCCTCTGCAGATGTACGCTCGTAAAGCCATGAACATCACAAGCAACGCAACGTCCGCCATTGTTGATGGTGTTGTAAGTTTGGCGCTACCGCACTAACGTTGCTAGGAAAGATGAGACATAGTCAGTGACGTATGACCTCGCTCCCTTGTGAATTACCTGAGGGCATCCTCTGCCCTTCAGCACCGTCTTCTGCGAGCATTCCTGACTGAGGTGAGTATTTATTTTACTTTTTACTTCTACTGTGTTTTAGTGTGGGTGGGTCAATGGGGGTTTATCAAGTGGTGACAGACTGCACCCATAAAAAGAATTGATTCAGAGCCAAAGCATTTAAATCTTAAACAATTGTAATTAATGGGAAACTGAAGCATAAGTTAATGCTCATACAGGGAAATGCTAAATATCTCCTCACTGACTGATGTCTGATGAAACACATACCTGTATTTCACAAATGTATTTCCCATGTATATAATCATTTTTAATTGTGAATAAAATGTAGGAGAAGATCTAATTATACGAATTTGGAAGGATGAACAGTTTTCTAATCTACTAACAACATACTTTAACCATTTGCATTTACAGGGTGTTTTGTGTTCACTTTATGAATATATTGTGGAACACAAAATGATCATGTATTCATTTTTTTATCTTTTTTCTTTCTCTTTCTAGGTAAATGCTGCTTATGATGACTTACTCCTCCATAACAATGTCAGGTGGCTGAGTAAGGGAAGAGTCCTGGAGAGATTGTGGGCCATCAGGAAAGATTTGGAGGTGTTTTTGTCCCAGCAGAAGAATGTCAAAGCCAGACATTACTTAGATTTTCTGAGAAATGATGACAGCATGGAGCTTGTGGCCTTTTTAGTGGACATAACATCACATTTAAATGAACTTAATCTGAAGCTCCTGGGCCAAGGCAACACAGTGTGTGATCTGATAGCAGCAGTACTCTCCTTTGAAAGGCGGCTGGAGATTTTTAAGAGTGACATCAAAGGGCCACATGTCCACTTTCCAACTCTTCTCCAGCAGACTGATGGCAATCACGATCATCACCATCTTTCCTTTCTGGAGAAGCTAGCTGAAAATTTCAGGGAGCGCTTTGAGGGCTTCAACGTAGGCAGACAGGTGCTGCTCTGCATTTCATCTCCATTCCTGGTCAAGCATATTAAGGAGTTTTCTAAGGAAACCAAGAGCATGTTCCCATGGGCAAGCATGGCATCTCTGCAGACTGAACTCATTGACTTGCAGGAAAATGTGGCTTTGCGAGAGGTTGGAGTGTGACACTATTACCTTTCGGACTAAAATGGTCACAGCTGAAAATTTCCCCAACCTACAGAAAGTAGCCATCTGTGTTCTTCTTACCATGTTTGGGTCGACCTATCGGTGCGAGTCTGCATTCTCAGCAATGAATGTTGTGAAGAACTCATACTGCAGCAGCTTGACTAATGAACATTTAAGCCAGTGTCTCCATCTAACAACCACACCTTTTGTGCCACGGTTAAGGCAGCTGATGGAAAACAATTTCTCACATTAGGCTGCTCTGTATTTTGCTGTATGTTACTTTTGGCCTACCTCTTGGTATGTTTTGCTACTTTTGGATTTGTTGTTAATGTATTTTAAAAGCAAAAGACACTTTATTTAAAAAAAAAAGTAATGTTGATCCGTTATAAAAAGTTAAAAGGATGTTTATTGAAAACAAGTTATGAAATAACCAACGGTTCCGGACCTTTGACATTCATGTGATTTCAGATTTGGACCTTTGAATGTAGACTTTGAGAAGCCCTGATGTATCACGTGGACTGTCATGCGGCAGGTGCTGATATCACTGAAGCTCATTTTACGCATGTTTACATGAACAGATTCACTGCCCGTCTTTGTTCTGCGTGTTGTTTTCATTAAAATGATTAATTAATACAATTATGTAAAAAATATTTAAAAAAGTTTTTTTAAAGTCATTTTCGGTTTTCGGCAAAGTGCATCCTGAATAAATAACACGAGGTTACGCTTTCTGATTGCGTGTAATACATACGCCAAAGTCCAATCTTGCGTGTGATACACCAATATTTCCCATTAGCTTCGCTGGAGAGCACATACGACGCAATTAAATTATATATTGTGGTGTAATTTTGCCATCATGACGTGTAGGGTGTGATCGTTGTTTTAATCGGACATCGTATTATGTGCACGTTTATTATTTCATTCGCACAATTTAGAGGCGTTTGAGCACGTAACCCCACCCCACCCCTAAACGATGTGTAAGATGTGTATTATACAATATAAAACGCAACACATAGGCGGACACGGTTAGATGTTATTTATTCCAAAAGTACAATTATTCTGAGCGTTCCTAGGCCGAAGAACAGACCCAGAAGCGATCTCCATCTCTGTCCGCCGTAAACTCTGACCCGGCTGCGCACGCACAGATTTAAAATGGCTGCCGAAACGATGCGTTGATTGTGAAGCGGCATTGGCTCTCGTCTGTCTCGTGACTGGTCGCGTCATTACGTTACCGTACGTCACACTGTAACGGTTTCAGCACCACCGGCCACGCCCCCCATGTCGTCACCGCCAGCTCGCTTCACCCGTTCCCTCTCCCCGGAGTTCTGAACTCAGTTTCCCAGCATGCACCGCACATCCACCATTTTTGATTAGTCCACACCTGCATCACATCATCAGGATTCTATTTAAGTTTGCACCTTTTTGTTCTTCCCTGTTCAGTCTTGTTGTCTTCACTGCAATTCTTTACCCCGATAAGTATACTTACCTGTTTTGAAATACTTACCTGTTTTTGGATATTCCTGTTTTTGAAATACTTACCTGTTTTTGGATATTCCTGTTTTTGAAATACTTACCTGTTTTTGGATATTCCCGTTTTTGAAATACTTACCTGTTTTTGGATATTCCTGTTTTTGAAATAAACTCCTTTTTCTTATCTACCTCCGTGGTGTGCTCTCCGTCTACCAGAACCCTGACACACACGCTAAGCGCAAGTGTATTTTTGAAGGAGAGGGGACTGAAGCAGCATTCCCGGTCCCGGAGTGCAATCGTCATCAGCGTTTAAAACCGATGGGTTACGTAAGGTAACCTAGTTCTATGAATAAGGTCAACACGCCACAGTATGGGTCAGCCTAGCTAAGGATGAGCTGTCAGGAGATGGTATATCAAATTAGCCACGCCCCGCTTGCAACCCTGGCTATAAATACGGGTGTGAACCACCACCCATTCTCTTTTGCCGAGTAGTGAAAAGTACTCCCCGAGTGACCACGCCGTGTGGCGTGTTGACCTTATTCATAGAACTAGGTTACCTTATGTAACCCATCGTTCTATTTCATTTCAGTCAACACGCCACAGTATGGGTCAACTGTATGCCAGATAAGGTCAGGAGGGGAGAACCAACCCAAGCGGGGCAATAAACTCAAGGAAACCTTTTAATGCTGAATAGAACATTTATTAGTTTACCTTGTTGTGTACACAGGTAATCAGAGGGCAGTTAGAACCTCGACAATATTTACATGTACACAGTGAAATCAGAGGGTGTTCTGCACCTCGATATTTACATTCACACAGTTAAGTCAGAGGGCGGTCAGCACCTTGACAACATTACCTTAACACAGTAAATCAGAGGGTGTTCTGCACCTGGACATCATTTACACAAGTCCGATCAGGCAGTACTGCTGTCTGCAGGACAGTTGATGAGACCGTCGTAGCCACATCTAGACGATAAAACTTAGCAAATGTCAGCGATGATGACCATCCTGCTGCTGCGCACACATCTTCCAAAGGAGCACCACTAAACAATGCCCAGGAGGCAGCCACTCCTCTTGTAGAGTGGGCCACTACTCCCTGAGGGGGAGGCATTCCAGTGCTGTGATAGGCAAGCTCAATCAGCCTGACAATCCATTTTGACAGCCTCTGCTTGGATACTGCCTGTCCTTGTACCAAGTTTCCATAACACACAAATAACTGATCGGTACGCCTGATCTGTTCTGTGCATGAAATGTACCTTCTCAGTGCCCTGACAGGACAGATTAGATGGAGTCTGGCCGATTCCTCTGAAACGTGAGGAGGTGGATGGAATGGTTCTAGCACCAAAGGCCTGGAAACAAAAGAACGGGGTAGAACTTTTTGGCAGAAATGAAGGGTTTTGAAGAAGCGACATAGATGAGCCTTCTTCTCCCAATCTCAAACATGCCGAATGCACAGAGAAGGCATGAATCTCACTCACCCTCTTGATTGAAGAGATAGACAAGAGAAATGCCGTCTTCAACGTCAGAAACTCCATCCCTAGTTCATGTAGAGGTTCGAAAGGAGGTTCTGCCAGAGCCTTCAAGACGACACCCAGATCCCATGAGGGAATTAGTTGAGCTCGAGATGGGCAAAATCTGCGAGCCCCTTTGAGATAACGTCTGAGAAGAGGTTGAGACCCCACTGTGCAACCTCCATAGCCCTCATGACGGTCAGATATAGCTGCCACATAGCCTCTCAAGGTTGATTCCGTTATTCCAGTCTCCAGTACGAACTGGAGAAATGAGAGGATGGAATCCACTCCACACGACAATGGGTCTATCTCCAGTGAGTGACACCATCTAGAATACCGCTCCCATCTAGAGGCATAAAGCCGCCTTGTGGATGGAGCTTTGGCCGCTTGCAATGTGGTCAGAACTGCTGTTCCTAGAATCCTGGCTGACTCCCGTCTAGTGGCCAGACATGTAACCTGAACTTCCCTGGAGTCGGGTGGGAGATCTGACCCTGGGCCTGGGACAGCATATCGTTTGTGACTGGGAGACCCCAAGGTGTCCCTATCAACAATGCTATTATATCGGCCATCCATGGTTGTTGAGGCCAATCCGGTGCCACCAGTAGGAGTCTGGCCTTCAGAGCTCTCACCTTGGCCAGGACTGCAGGCAGAGTGGGAAAGGAGGAAATGCATACAGGAGCACTGGGGGCCAATCGTTGCCAGAGCGTCCACCCCTAGGGGCCCTCTGGGGCCCATCATCGAATACCACAGGGGACAGTGTGTGTTTTCCTGTGTGGCGAAAAGTCTACTTTGGCCTTCCCAAACGAAGCCAAATGGCCTCTATCACCGTGGTGTGAAGTCGCCATTCTCCTGGCTTGGGACCCCCCCTTGATAAGAGGTCGGCTGCTACATTGTCCTCTCCTGGCAAGTGTACAGCCCTTAGGGACACACCTCGAGCATGTGCCCACAACAGGAGATCCCGGGCCTTCCTGTGTAGGGGCATCGAACGTACTCGACCCTGGTGGTTTATGTACGACACGACCGTTGTGTTGTCTGAACGGATAAGTACTTGTCTCACCAAAAGTTGAGGCAGAAAGTGGATCAAAGCTCGAAATACAGCCTCCAACTCCAAGAGGTTGATGTGTACTCCTACCCACGAGGCATCCCATTCCCCTTGTACTGGATTGCCTCGCCAGACAGCACCCCAGCCTGTCTGTGAAGCATCTGTCGTTATGGTCTCCCTTGAACATAAGGGCCCAGCTTGACTCCTTCTGTCAGGCCTGGAGTCGAGAGCCACCATTTTACCGCTGGAAGACAATCCAGGTCTCTGGGAATCAGTCGACGTCCATTTTCGTATGGATTCACTTTGTATCTTGCGAACCATCGTTGCAATGGGCGCATATGAAGCAACCCCAACGGCACCACCTGACTGGCTGCTGCCATTAGGCCAAGCAGCCTCCGACCCTTCTTTACCTTAACTTGCCTTGTTGTGATGAACTCGGACAGGCTGTCCTTCAGCACTGACTGTCTCTGTAGAGTCAGAGATGCTCTCATCACCATTGAACTCAAACTCAAGCCCAGGAATGTCACAACTCTCGTGGGAGTGAGACAACTCTTCTTGGTGTTCGGAGTCAGCCCCAATTTTCGCAAGTGGGCTAAGACCACGCTTGTGTCGCTCCTGGCCTGTACCTCTGTAGGGGAACAGATTATCCAATCGTCCAGTTAATTGGCAATGCGGAGACCTTGGCGACGGAGTGGAGTGAGCGCCGCACCCATACACTTGGTGAAGGTGCGGGGGGCCAATGACAGACCGAAGGGGAGAACGTTGTACTCGTAAGAGTTTCCCTGAAAGTGAAACCTGAGATACTTCTTGTGGTCTCTGTGAATTGGGATATGGAAGTAGGCATCCTGGAGATCTACTGTCGTGAACCAATCCCCTTCTCTGATGAACGTCAAAAGGGTTGAAAGACGAAGCATATGGAAACTCAGTCGCTTTAAGTGTCGATTGAATTTCTTGAGGTTCAGGATGGGCCGAAGACCCCCATCCCTCTTTGAAATCAGGAAGTAGGTTGAATAAAACCCCTGCCCTATCGCTGAGGGCAGGCGTGTTATTGCTCCCTTTCCTAAAAGAACTGAAACCTCTTCTTCCAGAGACCTGCGTTGCAGTTCTCCTCTCAACACAGTAGGAACTATCCCTTGAAATTGGGGTGGTTTCGATTTGAATTGGATTCTGTAACCGGACTCCAAGGTACTCAGTACCCATGGACATCGAGTGCATTGGCGCCAGTGCAAGAGATGTTGGCTGGAAAAACGTGGAGCCGGAGGTTGATGACTGTCATGGACGGTTTCTTCCCCCACGCGTAGTGGAGAACTTTGCTTGTTGTGTCCTACGAAAGGACTGCCCAGCTCCTTGGCTTGGTCCTGTAGGCGCTCTTTGAGCAGCAGAGTGACGGTGACCTACAAAGGCACGGCTTGATGATTCAGCTCGAGCCCAGCTACTGCTCCCGGCAAAAGTACGCGGACCACGAGTAGCTGGTGCTCTAACCACTGATCGGGTTAGTTCTCTCGTTCTGCGAGACTGTTCCAAGGCAGCTTCTGCCGGGGGACCAAAGACCTCTCCAGGCACCAGTGGGGCTGCAATGACTGCCATGCAGTCTTGATCCAACAGATTAGCATGAGAAAGCCATACCTGCGACGTGCTTGTACCACATTGGCCATGGATTGCCCCAGGGCTTGGGCATGTGCACTTGTTCCTCGGAGCAGCATATCAACCACTCGTAATGATTCTGGGATACTTTCCTCCTCTGTCGAGGAGGAGAATGAATCCTGCAACAGACTTTCCAAATACACCAAAAGGAGAGAATTTGTGCATGCTAGTCGAGCTGACAAGGCAGAGGCCTGATAGGCTTTCCGCAGCTGACTGTCAATCATCCTACCCTGCTTGTGAGGGTGTGTAGCGTCCCTTCCAGTCCTAGCCACAGCCCCGGTCAACATAGCAAATGTTGGCCGATCTGAGGAGCTGTAGTCAGCCCCTGGGTTGCTGCTCCTGCTAGGTTACTCACTGTGTCCTAGGAAGTGCCGTGGAACTAGGGGCCTTCCAGGAAGACTGCAACTCCGCTATAAAATCAGGAAGGATTGGCAACCCTTCTGATTTATGAGCTGAGGGCCTCTATCGAACACTGAGGTTGATGTTGTGGCAGCCTGGGGAGGCAGGTTTGCCCACACGCTGCTCTGGCAATCACTGCTCTGTCTGAAGGGTCAGAGCCATTGCGTCTGAGCCTGGGAAGCTACTCACCCATGTCGGAGTCAGAGATGTCGTCCGTCTCAGAATGCTCAGGGCGTTCGTCCCTTCCAAACCTGCCAGACGCTATCACTGAAATGTCATCAGGGTGGCGGCACGGCCATTTTGGTTTTGGCAAACCCAAGCCTCGAGGTTCTGCAGCCCCTTGCTGAGCCTCCACCAGGGATTTTATGGTCTCCTGCATACCTCGCATTTGCGTCTGCAGGTGATCAAGGTCCACTTGTATATGCTTACGTTTGTAAGCTTGTTTACGTTTGACCCCCTCATCCTGAGAATCCTGTCCCGACTGGAGTGGCTCTGTGCCTGCAGGCATTGTAGGGGTTAAATCCGACTGCACCTCTTGCATCCTAACAAGGAAAGTCGAATCCAGAAGATGGCTTTTGTTTCCAGAAACAAAGAGGCCTCTGTGACTGAATAGCTGCAGTTCCGAAAAGCTCTCCACAAATCAGTAGCTTTCACCCTCACGGGAGAAGAGGCTCCTCTCTGGCGGTTATAATCAAGTGACTGTGAAAACACAACTTATAATTAACCAAACGTAAACACCCAAAAACTAGCGGTAGCATTCCCCCTTATGGGAGAAGAGGCAACTCTCTGGCGGTTATAATCAAGTGACTGTGAAAACACAACTTATAATTAACCAAACGTAAACACCCAAAAACTAGCGGTAGCATTCCCCCTTACGGGAGAAGAGGCAACTCTCTGGCGGTTAGAATCAAGTGATTGTAAAAAACACCACATATAACTTACTAAATGTAAACACAAAGACTAGCGGTAGCATACCTCCTCGTGGGTGAAGAGGCTCCGATATTCTCACAACGTGTATGTTTACCAAACAAAAAACGAGCGCAAATGTGCTCGTTCAAATCTTATATTCAAAAGATATTGCTGACTGTTAAATACCATAAGAACATGCAGAAAATCTTACCGTGAACAGCTTGCATCAATAGCTAGGAGGCAAAAAAGAGAATGGGTGGTGGTTCACCCCGTATTTATAGCCAGGGTTGCAAGCGGGGCGTGGCTAATTTGATATACCATCTCCTGACAGCTCATCCTTAGCTAGGCTGACCCATACTGTGGCGTGTTGACTGAAATGAAATAGAACTGATGTGCTTGCACAACGATATCGTACGCCTATAGAATTATCTATTAAAGTACAAATAATACGTATTTATAAAATCATTCCGTTTTAGAAATGCAAAGAACCAAACGCATCTCGTTATGACGCCAGGCAAACAACTGAAAGCAACTGAAGGATTGGCGTATCATACGCACGCAAGATTGGACTTTGGCGTATGTATTACACGCAATCGGACAGCGTAAACTCATGTTATTTATACGCAGATCGTGGAGATCGGGTTGGACAAGACACATGAAAACTGTGAGAAAAATCTAGGTTATCACATTGTACAAATATGACTGTTGTATTGTTTAAACGTGAATATAAACTTGTTTGCTTTTCAGTATTTGATGTCTGAAAAAACACAGGGCGTCTTTTCTGTTATTTTCACCAGTTTCTCTCATTTTCTGCAAATAAATGCAAATAGAAACAAATCATTTTATTTGATATTTGGTAGAAATACGTTTAGCAGTTCACAGGATTAAACAAAAATAAACATTGTAAATATCTATAAATAGTAAATTCAGAAAAACTGAAAATAATTTATAAATGGTCTCTTAATTTTTCATTTTAGAACATACATAGGTAGATAAAGTAACAGATATTTTAAGTAAAGGAACTGTGTGTAGTTTTTTTGGAGGATCTATTGACAGAAATGCAATATAATATACATAGCTATTTCTTCAGAGGTGTATAAAGACCTTACATAATGAAGCGTTGTGTTTTTATTACTTTAGAATGAGCTATTTCTATCTACATACACCGCAGGTCCCCTTACATGGAATTCACCATGTTGTTTCTACAGTAGCCCTAAAAGGACAAACTGCTCTAGCGTTTCGTGAATACGTTATCTCCTTCGGCAAAGAAGCGAAAATGAACATAAGCAAAAATAGAAAGATAAACAAGTTTAATCGTTCTGAACAGAAACTCTGTATAATGACATAACCGGTTAATAATGTTATTTTATTGTTTCCTCACAGGGTCTCTTTAATGTCTTTTATTTAGTTGGGTCGAGATTTTCTATGAAAAGTGCATCACACGATGCATTAAATATTAAATCTTAATTCAGAATCAGAATCAGAATCAGAAGAGCTTTATTGCCAAGTGTGCTTGCACACACAAGGAATTTTCTTTGGTGTTGGAAGCTTCTAGTACAGACATTCAACACAATGACAATACAATATAATAATTGTCCTTTATTGTTATGTCATTGGCAAGTGTGGCACAATATTTGTATAAGTTTGTAAGTTATTTGACATATTAGCCAGTATAAAACCAGGTGAACTCAACAACAGTGATATTGATTTCAGTCACGCACAACACGTTGTAATAATGTCTTCTGAGTTCATAAGCAGGGGCTTCAAGGAGACCTTACTCTAAGAAAGATCATGTCATTTCTAAATCTCTCTGAGGTTCCTAAAACTTCTGTTAGAAAACAAGAGCTAAGTAAAGCCAACCACAATAACCAGAACTCAGCTGTGCCAAGAGCTCAACATCCTATTGCAAGAACTTATTTTCCCAAAGTTTAGGGCACTGGCAGACTGAAAGCACTATTACTGGAGAATTGTGGGTTATGCGCCCAATCAGTCAGACTCTGGAGCTGAAGTGAGGGGGCTGGATTTCTGACAGAGATCAGTAAGGTAATGGGCCACACTAGTGTTGTCACGGTACCAAAATTTCAGTAGTCGGTACCAATACCAGTAAAATTCCACGGTTCTCGGTACCAATTTCGGTACCAAAGCAAAACACAAGTACATGCTAATTGAAACACAATTTTATTAATAAAGCTCATTGTTAATATAAATGTATAGAAAGCAATGCCATTTTGTATACATGAAGTATAAGTTAATTGTTGCTGAAACTGTTGTGTGCTCTCTGGGGTCTTTCATGCTGATGAACATCCTCCTCAGTCCGCTGCTGTATAAGACAAATAGAATAAACTTCAGTAAGTCAACTGACTGAACAAACATGCATATGCAATATTAAAACAAACCTCAGTTTTTATACTGCATTTACACAAGATTACTTGCATTAAGGTAACTGTATATTAAAATAATAAATGCAACAGATATATTTTTCTTTAGTTTAAATGTGGTTTTTTAAACCTAATAGAGTTATCTATCCAAGACATACACATTGCTAGTCATGCAGTTAGTATGATAGTTTTCAAGCACATAGATTGCAGATAGGCCTAAATAAAATACTAGGTACTGTAAACCCCACCCTGTCCCCCCATTAATTTTACTCCATTACAGTTATAAAAGCATTAAATGGTTAATAAGGACACTTGACTGGATTAGCATTGGCGCTAACAAATTAACACGCAAACAGGGATGTTTATTTTAACGTAACCTTTAACTTAACATATGCTACAACATTCATAATGCAAACGCGAACATAATTTGAAACTTACCGCTTGAACTTGTTAACTTAAATCCGGATGTTTCCTCCTTTCACCACAAAACTCTGTTCGTTTTCTTCGTGATATGACTTTAATCTGAAGTATTTCTGTGCGCATCTCTTGTGGATCGGAGCCGCGCTTATCCGCTCATCACGTCTTATTGCGTCTATAAAAAGTTTCCGACTAACAACCTGTCAGACAGAGCATCAGTACCCGGTTGACCCGGTACGTCGGTACTACCGGGTCTTGTGAAAATTAGGTACCGACAACTTTTTTATTTTTAGGTACCGATTTGGACCCGAAGTACCGGTACTTTTGACAACACTAGGCCACACTGAACCTGTCAACACAGCTAATCCATTACACTGCTGTGTGTGTTTCAGGAAAACAACGGCCAGAACATAATGAGGCAGAGGAGAAACGCAACGTGATGGAACGCTAGTGATTTATTATTTCACCACAGGGTAATTAACACACCGTGGAATTAACGGCCAATGAAACATTATGCACCGGCCTGAGAGTTAAACTCAAAGTTTAAAGCAATGGTTCGAATTCTGTCATAATTTAGCCTACACACTCGGTAAGCATGAAGTGCATCAGTCTTTTACAATTTCATCCGAGAAAGGCATCTGTCAAACAAACTTTGCGGCGCCCCGTCAAAATAAAACGTCTTGGTTACGGATGTAACCTCAGTTCCCTTTCTGTCGGTCTCTCGACGTTGTGTCGAGCCGACAGATGGGGTTTGACTTGAGAACCTATCATCTTCTGATTATTTTGAAAAGGCCAATGAAAATTGGCGAATGAAATTTGCATGCCGGACTCCGCCCCGGACATCCGGGTATAAAAGGAACACGGCATGCAGCATTCATTCACCTCTTGGTCTGAGGAGCCTGAGCATCCCCCGACCACTACGGTGGGCGGCCAACGTTGTGGCAAGGAGGACACAACATCTCGTTCCCTCCATCAGGGAACTGAGGTTACATCCGTAACCAAGACGTTCCCTTTCTGTCGGTCTCTCGACGTTGTGTCGAGCCGACAGATGGGGTTCCTACGGAAAACGCCACAGCGCTGCGCCGCGTCACAATTTCCAGTGGAGCGACGTTGACTGGCCTGGGCGAGTCAGACGTGAGCGCTAGAGCGGAATTGTAAAAGTCTAGTGGAGAGGGAGGGGGTCCCAGAGCTTTTGAGGAAAAAGGTGGGAAGCCCCTGCCACCGGCCGTCATGGGCGGAGGCCTAGATCTCTAAATGGCGAGAAGCCGCCCGGCACCGTAAGGGCCACTGGGTAAGCATTATTCCCCCTCGGGGGAAAAACGCTTGCAGAGACCACTACCTACCGTAGGGATGAATTAGTGGAGACACCACATGGTCTCACCAACAGGGGAGAACTCATGGGAAAACGTGCGGACTGAAGGAGTTAACCGCAGGGTGGAAGTCCACCTAGGGAGGTCATGGGTTACCAAGGTGGGAACCATTCATGAGGATACATCAGACGGAACAGCCCACGGAGGGGGGGGTTACCACGTCTGGAGCACTAGGTCTGGTTAGAGATATGTGGTAGATAACTCAGCTGTTCCCTGGCCTAAGGGGGCAGGGAGGTGCTTAGTGGTGGGTGGAATGCCTGTTCTTTACCCAGTGGGGAAAGAAGGGAGGCGAAATAGCCGCTGCCCCCCTAGAGGAAGGGGGAAGGGCTTTCGCAGGCGTACGCCCTACCGGATGCCGGTCCTATCTGTTGCCCTGGAAGACGCGGGCTGACACCAGTTCCACGCATAGGTTGTAAAACCTCGCGAAGGTGATGGGCGTAGCCCAACCCGCAGCTCTGCAGATGTCTGCCAGAGAGGCGCCCTGAGCCAGTGCCCACGAGGAGGCCACACCCCGGGTGGAGTGTGCCCTCACTCCCAACGGGCAGGGACGATCTTGTGATCGGTAGGCCATAACGATGGCCTCCACAATCCAGTGCGCCAGCCTCTGTTTGGAGACAGCCCTCCCCTTCTGCTGACCTCCAAAACAGACAAAGAGCTGCTCAGAGCTTCTGAAGCTCTGTGTGCGGTCCAAGTAGAGGCGCAGTGCGCGTACTGGACAAAACACGGACGGGGTTGGGTCTTCCTCCCCAGTGGGGAGCGCCTGCAAGTTCACCACCTGGTCCCGAAAGGGAGTGGTGGGAACCTTGGGCACGTAGCCGAGCCGTGGTCTCAGGATCACGTGAGAATCTCCAGGCCCGAATTCCAGGCAGTCCGTGGACACAGAGAATGCCTGTAGGTCCCCCACCCTCTTGATGGTGGCGAGCGCCACTAGGAGGGCCGTCTTTATCGAGAGGTGAGAAAGAGCGGCCTCTCCCAGGGGCTCGAAGGGCCACTTCCAGGTCCCAAGAGGGTACGGAGCGCGGGAGAGGTGGATTCAACCTTCTCACGCCCCTAAGGAACCTAATGACCAGGTCGTGCCGTCCCAGAGACTTGCCACCAACTGGTTTGTGATGTGCGGCTACTGTGGCAACATACACTTTCAGTGTGGAGGGGGAGAGGTTTCTCTTAAGTCTCTCCTGTAGGAAGGGCAGCACGTGCCTGATCGAGCATCTCTGTGGGTCCTCTCCGCGAGAGGCACACCAGGACGAGAAGAGGCGCCACTTAAAGGCGTATATTCGCCTAGTGGCAGGGGCCCTAGCCTGGGTGATGGTCTCCACCACAGCCGGGGGTAGCCCACTCAGGATCTCCTCGTCCCATCCAGGGGCCAGACATGGAGGTTCCAGAGGTATGGCCTGGGATGCCACAACGTGCCCTTCCCCTGTGAAAGAAGGTCCTCCATCAGGGGAATCGGCCAGGGGGGAGTTGTTGTCAGAAGCACCAGCTCTGAGAACCAAGTCCGGTTGGGCCAGTAAGGCGCAACAAGTACCACTTGATGCTCCTCTTCCCTGACCTTGCACAGGGTCTGTGCAATGAGGCTCACTGGGGGGAAGGCGTACTTCCGCTTGTCCCGCGGCCAGCTGTGCACAATGGCATCCGTGCCGAGGGGTGCCTCGGTCAGGGAGTACCAAAGTGGACAATGGGTGGAGTCCGGGGAGGCAAACAGGCCGCAAAAAGTTCATGGAAGACCAGGGGGTTAGGGTGCGCCGGCAGAAAGGCGTGATGACCATACGCCTGCTGCCGGTGTGCCACGCTCTCCAAGGAACCCGACTCTGTAGCCAGTGCTGGAGCGGTCGCATGTGCATCAACCCGAGGGGGACCACCCCCGCCGAGGATGCCATGTAACCCAGGAGCCTCTGAAATTGTTTCAGGGGGACCGCTGATTGTCTGAAAAGCTTCAGGCAATTCAACACTGACTGGGCGCGCTCTGTAGTCAGTCGCGCTGTCATGGAGACAGAGTCGAGTTCCATACCGAGAAAGAGGATGCTCTGCACAGGGGAGAGCTTGCTCTTTTCTCAGTTGACCTGTAGCCCCAACCGATCTAGGTGCCGGAGCACCAGGTCCCTGTGTGTACACAACAGATCTCGCAAGTGTGCCAAGATTAGCCAGTCGCCAAGATAGTTCAGTACCCGCACACCTTTTTCCCTGAGGGGAAGGAGGGCGGCTTGCACGATCTTCGTGAAGACACGTGGAGACAGGGACAGACCGAAGGGGAGGACCCTGTACTGATATGCCTGCCCCTCGAAAGCGAACTGTAGGAACGGCCGATGTCGAGGGAGGATCGAGACATGAAAATACGCGTCCTTCAGGTCGATTTCCATGAACCAATCCTGACATCTGACAGATGACAGGATGCGCTTCTGCGTGATCATCCTGAACGGCAGCTTGTGTAGGTGCTTGTTCAGGACACGCAGATCTAGGATGGGGCGCAGCCCCCCTGCCTTTCTTGGGGACAATGAAGTACGGGCTGTAGAACCCGTTGGACATCTCGGCTGGTAGGACGGGCTCTATCGCTCCCTTCGCCAGAAGGGTGGCAACCTCGGCCCGAAGCACGGGAGCATTCTTGCCTCTGACTGAGGTAGAGAGGATGCCCCAAAACTTGGGCGGCCGTCTGGCGAACTGGATTGTGTAGCCGAGACGGATCGTCCTCCTCAGCCAACCTGACGGCCTGGGAAGCCGAAGCTAGGTTCCCAGGAACCGAGACAGGGGGACTAGGGGTTCGATCTGCCTCATTGCCCCCGCAGGGGGTGGTTCGATGGCCAGCAATGCGGATCCTTTGCCAGGGGAGAGCCCCCGGGGAGGAGATCGGCTGTGCTGTTTTTCCTGTCTCACTGAGAGTGCTGAGGGCTGGTGTTTATACTCAACATTGCGCTTCGCCATGGCGCAACGTCGAGTTGCCATCCACTGTCGTGTCGAGAGTGGGAGCGGCTGTAACGACCCAGAGAGAGAGGAAACTCTTTTTGTGAGAAAGTGGGCACTGGCTCCCCAGAGGAGGCCAGCAGATGGTGAGACGGGGCAGGGACCGTCCCTGTCGGGCCCGATGGTAGCTTGATCTCCATGGGGTCCTCCCCATCAGGGCCGCTTCTGCTTAAGCGACGGCTGCTGGCGGGGTGGCGGTTTCCTCTTCGACATCCTTCTCCGGGAGGCAGCCTGAGAAGGGGGCCGTGGAACCGGACCCGGAGTCGAGGAGGACCGGGGCTGCTGGGAAGCAGATGCCGCTCGGGATCTCGAAGGCCTGGAGGCGGCCGAGTCGCGGCGGGGCAGGATGTGTTTGATCGCCTCCATCTGCTACTTCACAGTCGAAAACTGTTGGGAGAAATCTTCGACGGTGTCACCAAACAGCCCACCCTGCGAGATGGGGGCATCTAGAAAGCGAGCTTTCTCAGAGTCCCTCATCTGCGCAAGGTTTAGCCAGAGGTGCCTCTCCTGGACCACCATGGTGGTCATCGCCCGACCGCAACGTCTGGATCGCCATCCGCCCGCAGTGCAGGCAGGACGTATCCACAAAGGCTGCCTCAGCGTGCCGGAGACCCAAACACCTGAGGCAGACATCGTGTCCGTCCCCCTCCTCGATGAGCGCGTTGCACCCACGAGAGCAGCGGGCCATGCCACGCTGGAGAAATTTGCTCTTTTAGAAGGAAATTTGCTCTTGACACCTCCGGAACTGCCGAGAAGCCCAGAGGAGAGTAGCTGCAGAAAGGGACTGTCCGCTGCACCACGTCGTAGATTCCAGCAGGAAGGTAGATCGTGAGATCGCAAGAAGATCAACGAAGATCCGCAGAAGATCATCAGATGCATAGGCTCTGAAGACCAAAAGGTGAATGAATGCTGCATGCCGTGTTCCTTTTATACCCGGATGTCCGGGACGGAGTCCGGCATGCAAATTTCACTCGCCAATTTTCATTGGCCTTTTCAAAATAATCAGAAGATGATAGGTTCTCAAGTCAAACCCCATCTGTCGGCTCGACACAACGTCGAGAGACCGACAGAAAGGGAAGTCTGGTTAACTTGAACAAGTTATAACACACACACATTTTACCACACCATACCCCTTGAATTTTTTTTATAATTCGACGACTGAGTATATTATTTACTTTAGTATTTATTTACACTGTATAGGCCATCCACTCACAAAAATAAAGTTATTTTTATATATTTAGGGTAGGAAACAAAAATATCTTCATGGAACATGATCTTTACTTAATAGTCTTATGATTTTGGGCATAAAAGAAAAAACTATGATTTTGACCCATAAAATGTATATCTGGGTTTTTCTCAAAATGTTCCCGTGCTACTTAAGACTGGTTTTGTGATCCAGGGTCACATATATTGAGTAGTTTCTACAATTAACAATTTAGTTGTATGAACAAAAGAAATTTAGGTAAAATTGACAACTTTTTTGAGTAAATCTACGTAACTTCGTAACATGATTTGACTAAGACCGCTCAAATCTACACGTAGTTAAGGTGGGCATAATTGTAAATCTCATTGTATCGTCTGTCAGTACAATTGCTTTGGAACCTGATGTTCTGAATATGGTAAGAGGCATTACATTTCCGTGAAATGCTTGCACTATTTGACCAATCACTACGCACTGGTGAACTGGCCAATCATATCACACCTCGCTTTTCAGAGCGATGAGCTTTGTAAAAAATCAGCGCGTTTCAGAGAGGCGTGGCAAAGAGGAGATACAAACATGCACGGTATGTGGAAAATACAACGTTATTTAAACTTTAAATGGTGTATACACATTGCGTTACATCTAAAACAAACAATAATATTCGTTTTAGCCTAGCAATATGACTCCTTTAAATAGTTGTATCTCGGCCAAATATTGTCCTATCCTAACAAACAATACATTAATGGAAAAATCATTGTGTGGGTCCTGGGTCACATGAAATAGAGAAAGTGCAGATATCAGTTGCCAGTAAGACTACATAAACAGGAAAGTACTGGAAATCATTAAGTACAGTTATACTGTGAAAAAACAGCATGCACATTGGAAAAAAAGAAAACGTAGATCAATTATTTATCATGCTCCCACAATTTATAGAAAACAATAATTTAGTAGATTGTAATAAACAACAACTTACAGTATAGTTAATTGATTTCTGTATGGGAATATAGATGCAAATAAATTACACCTCATCTGTCTGTTCCCGACCCTACGGTTTAAGAAGACTTTGAATCGAGTGCAGGACTCACATGTGTAGCGCTTTAAAGAACTGCGGTTACATGCAAAACAGCATCATTAAAATGCCACATTCAGAAATAAGAGCCTGCAAATCCATAAAAAAACAAGAAAAGGGGTAAATTCTATATTAAACTTTTCCTTCACAAGTACAGTATGTAGAGAATGATGTGGACTTGTTTTGGAAAGACAACTCACGGCCTACAAGAGCAGCCGAGGAAAAGCAGCTATAAATCATGCTGTAATGTGACAGGTAACCTACTAAAGGCCTACAGGCTGAAGTGTATTTAGTCTGTGGGAAAGACCAGGCTGGTGCTGCTTTGAGCCTTGACAGAGTTTAGACTTGAAGCAAAGCCACAGAGGGTTGTGTCTGAGACGAAGACCTCCATCACAGGGTCAAAACTCTTTCACACCCCTCACACTCTGTCCCTTCCAGGCTCTGCCAACCCCGGATTGAAAGCACAGACTGCACAAATCAGATGTGTCACGTGACATGTCTTTCCTGTGACCATCCCACAAGCCCTCCCAAATGACGCTGCCGCCACACGTCAGTGTTTAGACCAGGTGGCCGAGATGAATCGGAAGGTTGAATATTCCAGAGTGTGTCGTGTGATGAGGGTTATCCAGCTAAATGAGCCTTTACTATGGTTGCGTGTGAGCAGGACAAATCCTATTAGCCAACGTCTTTAATGAGACAGTCAGAGACGGTGAAACAATGATGGGAAGCGCAGTCATGGATCAACCCACGCAAAGCAACCAGATCACGAAAACCATCACGGACACACAGGACATCACTGAAACCATATGCATTCTTGACTTTGAGCCACTTTGGCAATCATAAAATATTAAATAACCACAAATTTGTGCCAAAATCCTGGAGAGATTGACTGGACATCAACGACACGCTTTTGATTCTCCTCCCTTTTTAAAAGCCCCTCGAAAGAAATACTTTTATTTGGTTAATAGCATTAGTGTTGGTTTTCCCTGAAATCATATGAGAACAGACCTGTGACGAATCAGTTAAAAACCAGCGTTCTAACTGACCTTAAAAATCCACCTGCACGTGTCTGTAAATATTTATAAGGGGTAAACACATCGTCATGGCGATAGACCCGCTCACCTGCTGCCTGGAGACCCATCACAAACAGGCTAACACATGTGCTGGACTCAATAATGAATGAGAATGGGAGGGGCAGATGACATACGCGCTCCAGTAGAGGAGATTATCCATATGTACACACACAAACAAACTACATTCTGTTTTCTAAAAAATATAAATCACTCAAGAAAGACCATGAACGTTCTTGACAATCGAAACTGCATGCGGTTTTCTTTTCTGAATACTGATGGGTAACTGCTGTAAAACAAAACTAATCTAAAGATAAGTGGATATACTTGTAGGTTTTAAAAGTTCATGTTTCTTAATTGACAGAATCAACATTATTATTATTTATAAGATTGTTAGATGACATATAAATGCAAGCAAGCACTTCTCACATTAACTATTAAACCAGTCAGCATGATAAACACAGGTACTATAGTAAAACATGTCACATGGTGTGAAGATTGTAAAATTGTGGAAATGTTCGGCAAGCTCCAGCATTCAGTCCTTTGGGAAAGTGCGCCATAGTTTAATTATAGTAAACACGCATTTTTTTCTTTAGATTCAGGTTAGGTATTACTACAAATGAAACCAAACGTCTGTATGGTTGCTATAGTTAAATCCTAGTTAATGTTGGTAAGTGGAAGAAATCCCGTGTTAGGTTTGCATTAGTGACAATAACTGTAGTAACTACAGGATTACCATGGTACATTTCTGGGCTGAATTCAACAGGCTGATTCAACAGCTGAAGGCAACACAGACAAACTTTCATGTCTATAATCTCACCTGCTATGATTGAGTGTGAATGAGAAGTGATCTGATCCGATTCTGTCACATTCACTCAAACGCATTCAACTCTTGAGGCAACAGATTGCGGGAAATGTAATAGGATGAACCCACTGTAATCCTGACAAACATCCTCGCGTCGGGCTGAAACTGTGGCAGGACTCATTTCAAAACCACAAATAAATTTGTCTGACGCGTTTGCTGGCATGTCAACGAGATCTGCGCGCGATTCCCACAGTTTTCCACGAACGGAACCGGGATCTACTGAGGATTTCTACCTCAAACTCATAAAGCCTAATTCACATCACACACGAGCCGAACCGTGTGCAGCCCACCCAAAGAGAAAATAAGCCCTCACCTGCTCATCCGACCATGGCAATAATATCCAAAACATTTAGTCGCTCTGCGCGCAAATTCCCACGAACTTTCCTTAACGCGCGAAGCCGGGGCGCACGAAGAAAAGACGCGCGTTTTACCGCGTCACTTGTAAATCCACGAAAATCCTCCTCAGATGCCGGTGTGTGTGTATGAGAGAGAGGGAGAGGGAGAGGGAGAGGGAGAGGGAGAGGGAGAGGGAGAGGGAGAGAAAGAGAGGGGGGGAGAGAGATTGATCCACAGCAGCTCTGCTGCCCTCTGCCTTCACTTCAACATTCCCACGCAGCAGAAGTTCTCTGGCGATGCGCACTTGTGCTGTGCTCTGCTCCCCTCAATAGTGCACGTTTGTGTTTATAACGTATTGATTTATAACGAATTGATTTAAATGGCTAAATATGCACGTGCCTCGGCGTGGTAGTAGATGTCACGGGCATGCGCTGGATTAGATGCGCAAAAGGCACGGACTGACTCATGCACTGAAGTTGAAGACGTGTCCCTCTGTGTTAAAGAACTGAGAAGTGAAAACGGATGATGTCTAGACATGTTCCAACTGTTGAGTGAGAGGCTTTAGGAGGGGCTGCAGTGGAGTATAAATATAGCCCCCGGGTTAAAGTCAGGTGCGTATTAGGGCAGAGAATGCTATCAGTCCATCTGTTCACTCAGTGGGATTACATTAAATCCTATTCAGCCCCTGTATTAAGAAAGCCATCCACCAAGAGGCCATCAAACAGTCTACCGAGGAGAAAGAGAACTTGATAAGATGTATGAGGGCAACCTTAAAGATGTTGACAGACTATAAAATAAATAAAAATTGTAGTGTATTACAAGGTCTGGAATAAATGCTTAAAGTCAACATGAAAACATTACTGACACTAAAACAACTAAACAACTAAAAATGAAAAGAACTAAAAAATAACCTAAATACACATATTGAAAATGGTCAAAAGATACACATTTTAGGTAAATCTCCCAACTCTTTTTCTAATTGTGAAGGATTGTGAACCTTAATCATATGTTTTTTCCTGATATAGACAAGGTTCCTGGTAATGGATACTGTTAACCAGAAGACAAAGAGACATGTATGCCTTGTTTATGCAAACTCACGCTCAATTCTAATATTTAATGGTCACTTTTCACAATAGTACCAATCCCCAAGCATAAAATTAATCCCCGCCATACAGTTTTTCACTTAATATCATGTTTTTAATATCATTTTTGTCACATTACATACTGTAAGTAATTGTGTTATGAATGCCAGCTCTTGTAGTTTTGCTATGAAAACAGTGTGTATGTGTACTGGTGTATCGGAGTCATGTTGATGTAGTTTGTTTAGGAGTTTTATAATCGAGAGCAGATGTTCAGCAGTCCCACAAACTGAAAATATGTGTTTTATTAGACTTAATACTGTATAGGTGATTTACCAAGCACATCTGCTCTTAAGTGACGCATTTCCTTATTCCAGTGCTAATGATGTGAAAACCATTACCCCGCCATAAAAACAAGCTCGCAGGTAGAACAATTTGATGCGAGGCATTTTGATGTGCTCTCATCACCAACCCGAAGAGCATGTAATGCCACTCAATATGCATATTTGTGAAAGAGATGAGCATGCATTGAAAAACACTCTGTGTAATACAGCTGTTCCAACAAAGAGCTAAAAAAACTGCATTACAATTACAATCCGCAATCAGGACTGTAAAAAAACACTAGCCGGAGTGCTAGTGGTTTTAGTTTTTTTGTTGTTGTAAATTTGCAGTCTTTTACTGTTATTTGATGGTTTCTACAGTATTTATAAATATCACCAAAATCCCATTAAAAAATAGAATTTTCCGGCAACTGGGGCGGCAATAAAATACTGTAAAATAACAGTTTTGTTAAATAAAGTTACATGTATTTCTTGAAACATCTTGAAACAAAAACATCTGTAAATTCTGTAAAATGACAGTTTTTTTACAGTAAGTAACACTTAGAAGGTGGTGTGCTTTACTAGCACAAATCAGAAGTGTAGTGCATGCCCATCAAACATTTGACATTTGTTACGTGTTACATTATTTCTATTCAAAGGTGATTCACACTGTCTGAAAGTTATTCTTGTGTTTATCACAATATTAATTCTCCAACATTACCAAATCACTGCTCTCCGTCTCGAGACACTTCAGCCCCCATAGAAAGCAAACAGCCAGTAAGGTCTTGACAGGCTAGTGCCAAACAGCACTATTGAAAACCTTTTGTGTCGAGGGTTTATTCAAATGACACAAGCTTCAATAACTTCCATCACTGCTAACAAATAACTAAGAGGCAAGCGGTTTAATGCTCCTAGTTCATTTAACTGCTTTTTAAAGGCTGAAACGTCCTTCTGCTCGCTCACATTTCAGTCCAGGAGGAGCGGGTGTAATCTAAAAGCTTGTTTGCGTCCACTCCGTTGTTGGAGATGGAATTAGCAGCAGAGTTTTGCATTAATGAATGAGTGATGCTGTGTGACACGCTCACTGCTGCATTAAAGATAAAATAACACTTCACATGAAATCAGGTTTCGCGTCAGACCCGCTCGGATTAAATTGTTCATTTCTTTTGCTTAATGCAACACAAGAGTGGATTAGTAGTGATCTCTCATTGCTTCAAACCGTACTCATATATCCATCTTTGTTTTGCCTAATTCCTTTAGGGATCTCTATGTGGCTTAATATCATTTGGACATGTGCCCAACTCATGCACTTCTGTGACTTATTTCATCCTCTCCTCCAAAATAAATAAAACGAGCAGATTATTTATGTCATTAGTCAGATATATTAGCAAGTGCTTGAGTTTAACAAACAAGTAAAATATCTTTCGAAAATGTAGACAAAGTGCCACACTACAGAACGACTTTTAAATACATTTCAGTTTATGCAATGGCCCCAAAAGAATAAAATCATAAAACAAAAACTTTCAAACCATGTGACATTTATTGTAATGAAATCTAACACAAACATACTTTTCAAGTGAAACATTTTACAAAGTTTCAAACGACAATTAATAGTGTTTTTTAATAGCGATATTGATATTTGTCATGTATGTGGGAGGAACAGAGGATACGGAGACTCAGATGCGGGTGCAAATAGAAGAGATGCCAGGGTGAGAAGAGCTGGGAGGTCTAGGACACCAACGAGAGCTAAGGGGGAGGTGAACAGAAAACCTTGAGAGCAACCCCTTACAGAAAAGACACATGAATTTCACATGTTTTTCACATGTGATCACATGTATACAACATGTGTTTAACATGTGCAAAAAACACGTGTGATCACATGTGAAATGTGTGTTTTTGGAACATTTTGGTATGAATTCCCATGTGAAACCCATGGGATAACATGTTAAAAACCCATGGGATGACATGTGCAACATGTGGTGACGTGAAGAACATGTGATCACATGTGGAGACATGTCGCATAAGTTATCCCATGGGTTTTTACATGTTATCCCATGGGTTTCACGTGGGAATTCACATGGAATTCACACCAAAATGTTCCAAAAACACACATTTCACATGTGATCACATGTGTTTTTTGCACATGTGAATTTCGTGTGTCTTTTCTGTAAGGGACGGGTCTAGGCACTAGAAACTAAAATAAGGTGAGAGTTCAAGAAGGCAAGGGTAAAAAGTCTGCACTAAGAGGAAACAACAAAAATACATCAAGACTATGACTAAGATATATTATGAACTAACTATAATGATGACTGGGATAACAAGGCTAGGTCCGGTCAGCGCCGTGAACAATAAACACAGGCTATATGTACACAAGAAACGTACAACGATCTGACACAGGACGGTAGAACAGAAGGGAATATAAGGGGAAGGAAATCAAAACCCAAACGAGAAACAGGAGGGGAGAGAAAGAAGACAACGAGTAGAGCAGGTGAACGGAATGAAATAATAACGAGGAGATAAACAAGGTAACAAAGGGGCGGGGTCACACCACAATCACAAGGAAACGCATGGCAGGCTGTCAACCAACCATGTGCTCAAAAAAAACAAAACATCAGCACAAGAGTGGAAACAGAGACACGAGAACCAACAACCACAATACCAAAGGGGAAACCAAGACACACTAGACAGGAACCCTGACAGATATTACTCAGCTTAGTAAACTCAGCTTTGGAGGAAAACATGTTTTTAGTTTCACAGTTGCTTTTGTTCTGCTCACGAGTTAGGTCTAACTCAACGCAACCTCACAATGAAAAGGGAATGAAGGTTGGTAGTTTTACTGTCTGTCAGATGCTGGCTTTTTGCCAAAGAAAAATGCACAATATGGAGGCTGAATGGAATAATCCATCAGCCAATGCTGATAATGAAACAATCAATCACAATATATTGGCCACTGGACTATGTCGGCCTACCACTAATCTAGATGCTATCTGCATGTCATACTTATAAAATGTTCATACAGTAGATTAATAAACGACACCTGCTATTATTCTGCTGCCACAGAAGGTGAACTAGGACTGACTTCATAGTAAAAATCATCTCTTGGGTAAAAGTATTTATAGAAATTACTCAAGTGAAGTAAAGATCTTGCATCATTTGTTTGCAGATGGCACTTACTTTGATATGTTGTATCTAATGCAGGATACACATGGAACCATTTAAAGAAATATTAAAAACTAATACTAGTACTGACCAAGTCATATTGAAAAAAAAACTGAAACAAATAATTAATAAGATTGAATAAATAAGCTTAAAGCAGAATGTGTTACGTCTAACTGGATTCATCACCGAGTGCTGTCCATGGTGCAGAACTCTGATCTCTCTCCAGGGTGCTGTTTCAGGCCAGTTTTCTCAAAGTCTATAGCAAAGTTTTGCATTTGAGTAACAGAAGTAACAGTACGTATTGCAAATCCTTTATTGTTCGTTAAGCTTTGTTCAATAATTCATTATATTTGTTAAAAATGTAACGTGTACCTTGCGATACGTTTTCTCAAGCAACATCTTCATAACATATTCCATGGTATGAAAAAACATTTTCAATGTGATTCATTTGATGTTATGACATAGCCACACACTTTCATTGAATCCACTTTGTCTCTGAAAGTAAAGGACCAACAAAACCCCACAAGCTAAACATTCAAGAGAAGGTCATCATGACGTACAAACACATTCACAGAAGCTCTGAAACTGCATCTCATTCATTACCACACGCCTGCTGCAATTAACATTGAGCTGTTATCGTCTGCGCTAAATGGAATCTTGTTTAAAAGACACATTTGTGTACATTTCCTAGTGATTATGGCAGCAGTAAATAAACAAATAATGATCACATAATGGAGAAGAATGTCATAACCTCCAATTATTCAGACATGTAGTGTACTCAAGTGCTCTTATGGTGCCTGGACTGCAGCGGTGAGATGATCCTATAGAGACGCAGTGAAACATCACTTACAAGCCGCTGAAACTGCATTAAGCATGATTTTTATAATGTGTTTGAGGTACCTGATTTGCATAATTCCTTTAGTGAATCTTGTGTGCAATAGATTGTTTAGTGAAGTCACATGTGAGTGTGTCTAAAGCAGGGCTACTGAATCCTAAACTCAACCTCAAACACTGAAACATGGCATGACGCTTGTTTGTGACATTTATTAATTCACTTACATATATGTATCATGTGTGGGTGGATGTGGTGTGATAATCTAGATATTATCTTTCTATGTTTGGATTTACTTGAAAATATAAGCAGGTCTTTTTTGATCAGATTCCAACTTAATGCTGCTTTCAGGTGCACATGGGAAACTCGTACAGCCAAGTTGAGCTTTCGTTGTTGTTATTATTATTTTATTTTATTTTTTGAATAAAAATATTTTGTTTTAATAAACTGTACTATACATCACTCATTTAAAATGTTAAAGTTTCTCACTTGTAAATACCAGTTTGCTTTGCTTGCAATTACATCATTTGTTTGCACAGCTATCCTGGTATTAGAAAAGATAAAGCCTCAGCATTTTGCCACTTATATCAACAGAAATATACCGAATATACAAATGTCCAATATGCTGGTTGTAAAGATTAAAGACGCTCACATCTTTAGGAGAGATTGCATAATGCATCAAGAAAGTGATGTTGAAAGTGTTCTGTAAATGCACACCCGTTGAGATTTTTATATTTGGTCCACAGTAATAGAGTCTGACACCTTATTAATCTGTGATATCTTTGTGTGCGCTGGTGCGCTGTGAAATGTTCGGGTCAGGTTATGAAATCTATAAGCTTAAGACCTGCATGAAATCAGCCAATAAGATGACTCGTCCATTAAACTGAAAGGTAACAGTGCAGTATATAATGGCAGGACTAATTGAGTTTCTGATGATGATGATGATGGAGCGAAGGTTTCAGAGTCTGCCGCATCACAGAGTGCTAAACACACTCACTGTCTGCTTCCAAATGTCAAAATCATCATTAAAGGAAAATACTGCAGTATACTGATGTTGATAACACAACCTCTTCTAAAGATAAAGCCTTCCATTTTTTAGATCAGAGACGCATTATAAGAAACCAGGCATTTGTAGATTTATTCTTCTCAGAAGTGTAAACCGTGAGACATTGACTTAACCAATGGCGTGAGGTTGGGAAGGAGAAGTGATGTTAGTTTACAGTTCTGATTAATGTTGGTTTGTTACAATGTCATTCTTGTTAAGTTGATTTTGCATTCACCTTCAAGAGATTTTTGTATTCCAAACATGTTTTCATGATTCTTCCAGAATATGAAACAAAACAAAAAGTTTTGTAGTTGCTAATCAAAGTTATCTTAAAAATCTGAAGAACGTTGTTCATCTTGGGTCACTGTGATGTTGATGTGAATGGAGAAAAATGAGCTTTCGTATAGATTCGCAGACAACAACCCCTTGCTTTCTTAACATATTACAGTAAAAACTGTGTAAGTCTTGGCTCATTCACTGTAATCTCCAGGAAACCTAAATCCTGACCTGCGTCTCCAGAGGCACAATTACCAGTGATTCATGTTTTCTTGCCAACTTTCCTCAGAAAACTTCATTAGAATCCACATAAAGAAGCTCCACAGAAACACAAGAGACGGATGAAGAGTTTGAGAGAGTCATTACTGTGAATCTTGCATTCACCTGCCTGGCGTTGTGAACTCGCACTAATGAAGATAATCACAAGTGAACTTGAAGAAGACGGTGATGTCCTGCATGAGAGCTGCTCGTGTGTAAGTGCCCTCAGACCGAGAGCGGTCCACTTCGCTGGATTCACCCGAGAGAGACGGCTAGGAGGATTTCAGCTGGTGTAGTAGGCTTTAGAATGGATTCTCAGTCACTTTTGGTTTCATGTCATAATGTTTTATCATCATGCTTTTGTGTTATGACATGGAAGCCATTACTACAGGTATAGTAGCAGTCATAGTTTTCTCAAGTATTTCTTTATTTCCCCATAATAAAACACCTCAACTAAACGTCATGTCAATGTATTTATTCTACTGTATAATGTCAGTGTAATTAGGGAGGAGATCCGCTTCGTGTCAGCACCTCGATTTCTCTGCAAGTTTTATTCTGCGCTAATGACCAGCTGTATTAGCCCATTATCCATGAATAAGTCTAAACTGAAGAAGACACGATGACTATTGCTTTAAAAAACATATAATTAAAACCCAATAACGTGTTAACATCTCTGTCAAATTACCACGGCAACAGTATTTTCACAGGAAGGGAATGGATTTAGAAACACAGGGTTGACAAGGACAGAAAGCTTTACACAACTAATCTGCCATGCTGTCATTAAATATGCAGAAGTAACAGAGAGATTTTCTTAAATGTTTGTTGGTGTGCTGGTATCTTGTCGGTCAGGGCTATATATCTTTATATAGCAGCAGCAGCAGTGCTGTGCAAGCAGAAACTCCCGTCTCAACACTGGCTGACATTTTCACTGGAAATGAGATTGCTGGCTTGATTTTGGAGAGGATGCTATTCTGCTTTCATCAATAGTTTCTACAAGCTCTTGACTCAATAGGGAGGCAGGCCACGTTTATACCTGCAACGACTGACAATTCAATCCAGGTCGCATGACTTTACTCTATCACATGAGATCCTTTTCCGGTCCATATGAGCTCTCTTGCTACTTCTCCATTTGGCTTAAGATTCTTTGACATTAAAAGGAATTCTCAAGGCTTTTGTAACTGAATGCCTCTGATTACATTTACACGCTTAAAAATAAAGGTGCTTAAAACGTTCTTCACAGCGATGCCAAAGTTCTTTAAGGAACCATTACTTTCTTACCTTTTTCAAATCTGAAGAACTTTTTTTCACCACAGAGCACCTTTTATGTAAGAGTGTAGGTAACTCTCACGAAATCTTGGCCTCCAACATGTCAAACAACAAATGTTTAAACACATTCATTTCAAAACTTTGAACTTTTTTAAAAATCCAATATTAAAAATTTCACTACCGTAACAGCCTAAAATGTTTATTTCGGAAACGGAAGTAGCCTTTGTCTTCTTTTCTGTATGGTGACGGATATCCAAGTGCAACGGTTTCTGAAATGAGGAAAAAATGTAGCACAGGACATGATTTCGCCCATCGAGAACAGCTAACAAAATGGTCATTGGAGCCCAGCCCTGGTGCCATTATTCATGACCGGACGTGAAGAGAGGTTCTTTATCTTTTGACTAAAAACACAATAATAAAACAGCACACAGCAAAGTCATTTTATAAAAAAACACTATGTCATTCCATAACAATTAAAGTTGTTTAATTAAATTTTTACGGTGACTTTAACAAATCTTCTTGCCTTTCAGTTCCTGTTTGGAAAAAAATGAGATTATGTTTCTGTAGGTTTCTTTAGATCTTCATGAAATGAGCGTGATATTCAGTCAAATGACCGCCGATGCACAAATTCTCTCTCTGTGTTAACATCTGCTTGGAGGAGATAATGAGAAATTATTGGTTATATGGCCCTGAAAGCCATGTTTGCTTTATTTTTAATTACCTGTCAGTCCCCGCCAGCTGTAAGCTTAACAAATGTCATTGATCCGCAGAAGCATTTAAGCAAGAGAAGATTTGGCTGGGTCATCTAGATATTAATGACAAAACATAATTCCTCTTTATAGCACACTGCATCCTGACCAAGAGACTGTTGAGAACATGCACAACACAGCACAATGCTTGAGCCAGTCAGAAAACAGAAGATCCACCTTAAAATCAAGCTAATGTTTCCCAGCACTATTAATCTGAAAGCTCATTTCCCTCACAGAGATAAAGCTTCTTCACTGAATCCTTCACTTCATTGCGAATTCCCTCAAGCCTTAAATTTGTCTTATGGGGCAGGTCGAAACGAAATTAAATGAGATTTCACCAACTTAACAAGTTCTTTGTCTGTCAGCATTAACTACAGAACAGAAGTGTCTGATTTGAGTCCACGTGAATAGATTAATGTCATTTCATCTACTTTGTTAAAAAATTTAAAAGACAATTAATTTTATCTACCACACAGGCGTTTTCTGTCACACAGACTTCCCCAAATGTCATCCCAACTGTTTTCAGAAGACAATTCAGCAGGCAACGTTTGATTGTTTCGCTGTTTTCTCACCTTTGTGCTCTTGTAGTTTTTCTTAATAACGGAAAATAATGCTTTGCCACTCCGATCTCACAAAATCAAGTTTTAAGAGAGTTCACAGATGAAAGTGCCACTTTCTGTTCATAACAGTCACCAAACATGAGTGAAGATAAATCTGATTTCATACCCATCATCCATTTCTCTGACCTTTACAGGCATTAGCGATATGATTCAGACGTGAGGAGATAGAAACACTAATAAGCGCTCAATTAAAGTGGGCGGATTCAAGGAACAATTCAAAGGTTAAACTCTCTCAGATTTCTTCAGACTATTAATCTGTTTCTGTTGTGATGGCAGAAACGCGTTTGGCTACATTGGCAATTTTAACTATTGACCAGAGACATTCCTGAAGAGGCCAAAGTTAAAAAAGGAATATTGACACATCAATGGCTATTAGCACTATAGTTCTCATATGAAGGTATACTGTACTTTGATAAAGTGTGTATGTGCGTTTTTGTGTGGATAAACTCTAAAACATATAGGCCCGGTTTCACAGACAAGGTTTAAAGGGCTCGGCATAGTCCAGGCGAATTGCTCTTTCGTTCTGCATTTGGGGGTAAAACGAAGCTTGAAAACGTTGAGAGACAGTATAGTGTTTTCGAACAATCCAACACCCCTTTGTTTCTGGAGGCGGGGTTTACATGACGTATGCAAAAAAAATGACGTGTTATTTCGCACAGACCAGGCAAGAATCAAGAGTGAGGAAAGTCAGACGGGACTACCAAAGGAGGGGAGTCACTACGTGTGGAGCACTAGCTCAAGTATAAGGGTTCGCCTCGTGAGGGAAACTCACCCATACTGGGCCTGCAATACGAGCCACTCCACCCGGCTCATAAGCTCGAAGTGCTTAGTGATGGATGGAATGCCTGTACTTCGTCCAGTGGAAGAAGTAGGGAAGCTGGAACAATGCACTGACTCGCCTGATGAAGGGGAGAAGGTGCTTCACAGGCGTACGCCAAGCCGGTCGTCAGTCTTACCTGGTGTAAGACGCGGGCAGACACTGGCTCTACACGAAGGTTGTAGAACCTCGTGAAAGTACTGGGCGTAGCCCCACCCGCAGCTCTGCTGATGTCTGCCAGAGAGGCGCCCTGAGCCAGTGCCCACGAGGAGGCTACACCCCGGGTGGAGTGAGCCCTCACTGCCAGTGGGCACGGGAGATCTTGGGATCGGTACGCCAAGGTGATGGTGTCCACGATCCAGTGCGCCAATCTCTGTTTGGAGATAGCCATCCCCTTCTGCTGTCCTCCAAAGCAGACAAAGAGCTGCCCAGAGCTTCTGAAGCTCTGCGTGCGGTACAAGTAGAGGCGCAGGGCGCAAACGTGGAGGTTCCAGAGGTCTGGTCTCGGGTGCCAGACCGTGCCCTTCCCCTGAGAAAGAAGGTCCTTAATCAGGGGAATCGGTGATGAGACGCGCTGTCATGGTAACAGAGTCTAGTTCCATACCGAGATAAGAGGTGCTCTGCGCGGGGGAGAGCTTGCTCTTTTCCCAGTTGACCCATAGGCCAAATCGGTCGAGGTGCCGGAGCACAAGGTCCCTGTGCGTACACAACAGATCTCGCGAGTGAGCCAAGATAAGCCAGTCGTCGAGATAGTTGAGGATAAGCACGCCCTGCTCCTGAGGGGAGCAAGAGCAGCCTCTGCGACCTTGGTAAAGGCATGGGGAGATAGGGCCATTCCGAAGGGCAGGACTTTCTACTGGTATGCTCGACCCTCGAAGGCAAACCGAAGAAACGGTCTGTGCCGTCAGAGAATCGAGACATAAAAGTACACATCCTTCAGGTCAATTGCCACGAACCAATCCTGATGTCGGATAGACGTCAGGATGCGCTTCTGCATCAACATTGTGAACAGGAGCCTGTGAAGGGTCTTGTTCAGAGTGCGCAGATCCAGGATGGGGCACAAATCCCCACCTTTCTTGGGGACGATGAAGTAGGGGCTGTAAAACCCCGAAGACATCTCGGCCAGAGGGACGGGCTCGATCGCCCCCTTCGCCAGAAGGGTGGGAGCATTCTGGCCTCGCACTGAGGTGAACAGAATGCCCCGAAATTTGGGCAGGCACCTGGCGAACTGGAGCGAGTAGCCGAGACGGATCGTCCTCACTAGCCACTGCGACGGGTTGGGGAGCTGTAACCAGGCCTCCAGATACCGTGACAGAGGAACTAGTGGGGAGATCTGCAACATCGTTCCCGTGGGGGAAGGTTCTGTGGCTGGCAGCACGGCTGTCTTGCCAGGGGTGGGGCCCTGGGAAGACGAGTGGGTCTGCTGACTTACCTGCCTTAAGTCTTCGCTGCATGACGCACTGTCGAGTGGAGAGTGCTGAAGGCTGTGGCATCTGCATGATGCAACGTCGTGTAGAGGCTGCTGCATGCTGGAAATGCAGGCACAGTTGTACCGCGATGGCACACTCAACCTGGGGTACATCGACATAGCCCTTAGCTGCCCCACTGTCGAGGGAAGTCAGGGCAACTGAGCTCGTTTGACGTGTACACACCGAAAAGGGGGAGTGCCAGGTCTTCGTGAGCTCTTCATGCACCTCCGGGAAAAAAGGTACCGGGGCTTGCCACCGCACTCCGTATCCAGGTACCAAGAATCCAGCCGCGAGCGCTACGGGGAAGGCAGTGCGGTGCACTGCAACACGAGGCTCGCGGTGGCCCAGGAAAGCATACCTGTCATCTCAGACTCCTTCTGGGCTTGTTGTGGCTGGGTCCAAAAAGAACACAGCCAACTGTGACCGCAATGCCTTGATCGGCATATGCTCGCAGTGTGGGCATGCGGAATCCACAAACTCTACCTCAGCATGTTGGAGACCCAGACATGTGATGCAGGTATCGTGCTTGTCAGGCTCGAGGACGAGCCGGCCACATCCGAGGTTACAGCGGCGAGACATGCCTGGCAGCAAGTGCATGCTGTGAGAAATTTGCTTTTTTAAGGAAATTTGCTCTAGTAGACACCCTCGGCTTGCTACCGAAACGCCCAGGGGAAATCGCACACACTAGGACGAATCCACTTCTCTGTGTCGTAGAATCCAGTAGTTTCACTTTAACCAGAGAAGATGCGCTTAGCATAAGCTCAGCAGGTTCCGAAGAACAAAAAGGTGAATGAATGGGCACGCCATCTTCCTTTTTATACCCGTATGTTACGGGGCGGAGACTGGCATGCCGCACCATTCGCCAACTTCATTGGCCTTTAAAAAGTACAATAGGAGATGATAGGTTCTCAAGATCAAACCCATTCTGTCGCGAGACCGACAGAAAGTCAACACATCCACCTATTACGTAATGGCCATGGAACAATGGTGGCTCGAGGGTGTTTACCGGCCAAAACAAACTTTCCCGGAGAGTTCTGTTTGGTTTGCTGCGGCGAACTAGTGAAACAAATTTTCGTTTGGACCAGATTTTGTTCGTTTTTCGATTTCGAATGTAGTATGCCGAGCCCTTTAGGCTAGTCCCAGACTAAAATTAATACTTGACCTTTTTTAACTGAATATAACTTGTCCTGAAATATCAGAAAATATTTACATTTACGCATTTGGCAGACGCTTTTATCCAATAGCATTATACTATACATTTGTTTCTAATTAAGTGCAATCCATGGGATCAAACCCATGACCTTGGCGTTGTTAGTGCCATGCTCTTACCACTGAGCTACAGGAAAATATATCAATGCCATTGTTTTGTCTCAGGATGAAGACCAGTAATGTAGGCATTTTTATAAAAGCGAGGGAGAAATATCTTAATTCAACTAAGGCATAGTCCTGGCTTAAAGGAGTAGTTCACTTTCAAAATAATATTAAGTCAAAATTAAGACAAAATAATTTAGTCACCCCCATCTTTTTTTTAAAGAAAATGACCGATCGTTTCGTTACATAAGACCCTTATTCATCGTCTGGTATCTTTTAAAGCCCTTTGAAGCTGCACTGAAACTGAAATTTTGACTTTCAACCGTTTGGAGTCCATTGAAGTCCACTATATGGAGAAAAATCCTGGAATGTTTTCATCAAAAACCTTAATTTCTTTTCGACTAAAGAAAAAAATACATAAACATCTTGGATGACATGGGGGTGAGTAAATTATCATGAAAATTTATTTTGAAAATGGACCACTCCTTTAAGCTAAGCCGTGTCTGTGAAACCGGGCCACAATCGCTCTGAGAAAAACACATGAACTTCATGATTTTCCACACGTGTGTTTGGAACATTTTAGTAGCGACGTTGGTCCCACTTTATATTAAGTGGCCCAAATAACTCTGAACTTACATGGTAACTAGCAGTGTACTTAGTATGTAACTACAGTGTAAGTACACATTGGTACATAGTTTCTACAGCTGTACTATTTGTGTAACTACACACATGTAACAACCCACTGAAAAGCTGGTCTAAGTACAAATGTGTAACAGGACATTGGTAACAACACTTCAGTATGTGCACATGTGTAACAAGAATTGTGTAACTACATTTTGTAACGACAATATATTCACAGAATTTTGTCCACTTCCTTAGTCTTCAATGTTGCAGTTAACAGTTTCGAATTCAATGACACTTTATGGAGTACATGCCATGTGTTTAACACATGACTAATGTTGAATCAATACTAAGGTTTCACATTGTTATACCAGTGTACTTACATGGTAACTCCTCAGGAACTGTCCATTAATATAAAGTGTAAAACAGTCCCAACTTACTGTGTAATATACAAAACATTAACCTCTGTTTAACACTGTAACACCAGTATACTTACATGGTAACTCCTCAGGAACTGATCGCTTAAAATAAAGTGTAATAGTTAGGGCTATAGTTGTATACAGTCTGTGTTAGTACATGATCATTTCATAGGAACTTTTCACTAAAGAGTAATTTAACAATTGAATGAAATGCACAAGTATTCAGAGTAAGTTAAGTGTAGAGGACTACAAAAAAGATTTTAAAAAATGCAGTAATAAACAATGTTTAATAACAAATATGACACTCAACAATGTAACAGATTCTAAAGTAAAATGTCCGCACAAGGTCCTTTGGACATCCTTAAATAAAAAATAGAAAAAAAACTTTTGTTTTGAAATCAAACAAGAATTGACATGAATTACAAAATGTGCCTTAACAATAAAATTTAAACATAATGAAATGGGCAACTTAGAGTATCTGTGTATCTTTCTATCTTAACTTATACTGTATGTTATTGGCAGCAGTTTACGCTTTTTTTGGCATTTTCAATGGTCGACTTGAGGTCTGCTGTCAGAGACTGCAGGCACCGTTTTGCAAAGTCAAGGAGTTTCTCCTCCTTGGCTCTGAACTTTGGGATGGTTCGGTAAAACTCTGGATCAACAAGCTGTATTTCAGCCACAACAGCTGTTATTGCGAGTGTATTTCGGTCAACCCCAACTTTGGTGCATGCCTTACTGATGCTTCCTTCTTTTTTGAAGGCACGAAAAACTTTAATGTACCGTTTCAGTACATCATCTGGGGTTGTTGCTGTAGAAAGAAAAAAGCTTTCTTTAATAAGACAAACCAAAGAAAATCGAATTGATACATTTTCAGTTAAATACACAGACTTTTAAAAAGGGAAATAAACATGCCTTATGGATGTGACAAAAATGGTAGGATTTCTCTGAATTATAATGCACAAACCTCAAGCAATTATACCCAACAAATGCAGAAGGGATGCCTCTTCACAGAACATGAAATAGTTTGTCTATTTTAATTTTCATGTGCCCATTTATGAGGAATATGTACCGTAATGGATGTGACCATCCTGAAAATGGCACTGACCTGACTATGGAAAATCATGCACTAAAAATAAAACAAATGCTTTAAATACTTGAAGAGAGACCTCACATGGCTATTTGAACCACCAAATGTTGATATCTGTGCTGTTTGTATAGTAAAAACCTTTGGTAAAAACTTGACATTTTCACGGAATTGGTCAAATGGTTTTTCTGGGATTCTACCAGTACTCATTTTAGTCAAGGAGACTGATATCCGATATTTGGTATGTGTTATATGGAGGCACATGAACAGAAAGATAAGTTCAAAAACAGCATGTGTGCCTACCACGTGAGCTGTGCTTGGTAGATTTTGAAATTCTAGTCTTCTCTGTCGTCTTTTCATGACCTCATCTCCTCTTCTGAGGAACGTTGCTATCAGATGAATTCGAAACTGTTAACTGCAACATTGAAGACTAATGAAGTGGACAAAATTCTGTGAAGATACTGTCGTTACAAAATGTAGTTACACAATTCTTGTTACACATGTGCACTTACTGAAGTGTTGTTACCAATGTCCTGTTACACATTTGTACTTAGACCAGCTTTTCAGTGGGTTGTTACATGTATGTAGTTACACAAATAGTACAGCTGTAGAAACTATGTACCAATGTGTACTTACACTGTAGTTACATACTAAGTACACAGCTAGTTACCATGTAAGTTCAGAGATATTTGGGCCACTTAATATAAAGTGGGACCGTGACGTTTTTTCACATGTGATCACACATTTTGAATTTCATATGGCTTTAAAAAATAAGTCTTTTATGTAATTTCAGAGTGATACAAATGAGTACTAATCTATAATACTGCCCTATAAACACAGGGAAGAAAAAATGTGTACTTAATATCTGTTCTTTTATCATGATAATGGAAATAAGTTGAAGCATGTTAGGTTCTGAGGTTTTTCTGCTTATATATTCGTTTCATTCTTAGTTTTATTAGTGTTGTGTAAACTTTCCCTGGGACTGTATTGTGTTTACACGTATAGAATATCTCAATCTCACACATTGAAAAAAAGAAAAATGTCAGTGCTACTTCTCCAATTTACTTCATTTAAACAGGTTCATTCAACACATTTTTTTTTATTGTCGCTACATAACCTATCTAACTTAATCCATTCAAGTTGAGACTAGATGAATGATTTGTGTTCACATACAATTGTTAAAACTGGGAAGAGGATTTTCATTTCCAAGCATGCTTTGAATAAATGCGTTTTGAGAGTCATTTTCTTAATTAAGTGTTGTTTTTTGTATTTTTCAGTAAAGAGAAACACTTATCTTCGAGATTTAGAAGAGTTTATGTTTTTGAGTTTTGTGGTAACCATTGTTAAGAATTAGGTTAGGTAGGTAGTGGGTGGTTACATTTTTTAATTGTATAATTTCTGTGATGATGTTAATATAGTATTAAAGATAAATGAAAATTGTATGGCACATGCTGTAATTAGCTGGGTACCGATTTGAGTTCATATATATTTCAATCAGCAGAAAGCCCACCTACAGGACAATGAGTATTATGCATTTTAATCTGATATCTGTGTGTTATTGTGGAAATGAGTTTGTTTATCTCAGTGGTGTGTATAATTATGGCTAAATCACATATTACAGCGTTCCCCAATGATAATGGCACACACACTGGAACCATCACACAACATAAAAACTCAAGGTACATTTCAGATGGGAAATAAAACAACATCTCGTGTTTGTGTTGCGCTGAATCTCCCGGTGAGAGCAGCGTGTGGTAATGCCCATCCACATCACGTTTCACAGAGAAATGCAATAATATACTTTCCAAACTCAAAATCAATACACTTACTCTCTTAACCATAATGAATAGAAATGAGACCATTAATACAGCCCAGGTTTATAGTAAAATTCGAACAAAAAACAAATGGTAGTAAATAAATAAATGGTAAATGTGGCTCTCTGAGGACATCTCTGAGTGTTCTAGTTGGTTTTAATATTGGAAGTCAGGATCACTGTGTCGAGCATGCAAATGCTTACTCATATTTCAAAGAGACACAAGCGATCCGTCCTAACTCTTTTGGGAACACGTGCATTTATTTGCACCATCCCAAGAGTCCTTCAGTCAGTGTGCCGCCGCCCTATTATGACTCACCAAACAAAGACACATCCAGAGCTCAACTCTACCAAACGTTATTCAGTGCTCTGACACTTGACACATCGTTTCCATTATGTTTTCTAAAGAGACCTGGAATCCTAGCAGAATAAAATAGGACTCTGCCAAGCCAATGAGAGAGCAAAGGCAGCGTGGTTTAGTTGGAAACGATTGCTCTCCGGGGACCGCTGTTCCTCATCAAGAGGATGACACGTAATAGGCTGTAACTCTTTAAATACTTTTTGTTTTTTTATTTTGTGTAATCAATTAAAGACAACCATACTCCTTTTTTCCTAAGTTGACATACTTCCTATTAAAACAGGACATTCTAATGTGACATATTAAAAGCCTCAAGCCTTCTTAGCTAACAGGCTGTAGTTTATGTCAGTGGTTGATGTGTTACGTGCTATTGCAAGTCAGTGGCAGGTAATGATGTGTGTAACAGCTTAACATTTTAGGAGAACACAAACTCATACTTTTTTTGGGTCTTGAAAAGCACCACGACATCACTGAAACACAGAACATGACGCAAAATGATGAACAGGACAAAATGATGATGGGACATCAAGTACATATACCTTAGTGAGTGAAGTACACTAACTGGATTTGAATTCTCTCTCCACACCAGCAGTGACATGAAGGTACATTTCTTATTTTGGCTTGAAAGGGACCTGAAACCTATAGGGTTTGTATGGTTTGTTATGGACTAAAAATGCTGTTGATACATTGCACCCTGAGAAAGAGAGAGAGAGCTGCAGACTCACTTCATTCAGAGTAAATCAAGCGTCTCCAGCAATTCAGAGATCAAAGCAGAAAGATGCTGGAGGTTCTTTTTCTCTAAATAAAAAGCTTTCATGGCAGCATGTGAGCTTGTCCTTAGATATATTTGATTAATAAGCCCAATTACACGCTGTTTGCATAACCGTCCCTCGATCTGTGAGTCTGAACTCCTGAATGACTGACAGAAACATGAGCAGGCGCTCATAAGCCTGAAAAGAAAAACTGTGAAAAGCAGTTAGGATATCAAAAAAGTGAGTCTCCATGCCTGGTCCCAGTCAAACTGTACATAAAGAATAAATAAAAAGGTTATTCCAAGGGGGAAAATAACTCTTTGGGAATTACCCACTCAAGTTTGGAATGTAAAGCTTAGAACTTCAGCTAGATTAATCTCCTCTACATAACGTCATTACAGCGGTAAGCCAATAGAGAGCCCTAAAACAAACCCGTTTCTTCTTAGCAATGGCCTGTATACAGCGTCTCTGATGGACAACTTTAAAGGTGATTTTCTCAATATTTATATTTTTTGCACCCTCAGATTCCAGATTTTAAAATAGTTATATCTCGGCCAAATATTGTCCGATCCTAACAAAACATACTGTACATCAATGGAAAGCTTTTTCATAAGGCTTACAGATGGCGTATAAATCTCAGTTTCCAAACATTGACCCTTATCCAGGGTCCAGGGTCACAAATGATTTCCATTTTTGTCCATATTCGACCCAATAATCGGTTGCAAGACATTACAAAAGGAGTTATTTTCATTAACATTTTTTGGTTTCTACATGCCATGTGATAAAGTGTGACAATAAACTCTTCTGGTTAGGATTTCTCCTTAACACTGAACCATAAGTACAGTATTAAATACAGACAGTATTTAAGCATTCAGACAGTAGATCATAGGCATGGAATATTTATTTTGGTTACATCAAACATTCACACTGTAAATAAAAACATTTAATTAACTACCAGTGTATGCAAATGTTTTTAGTGAATGTTTAAATCAATGGCTATTTTAATAAAACGATAATGTCGAGTGATATAGAGATGCACCGATAGAAATTCATTACATTTTCCTGTGCTCTTTTGATTGACAGAATATATCAGCCCAGATCATCGGGTTAAACTTTCAAGCCGATAGTGTGAAAATTTGCTTTTATCGACCGATATATCGGTACATCATATCTCTAGAATAAACCGAAAAAATTTGACTGCACTGTTTCAAGAGAAGAGCTGATCTCTATATGACCAGTAAAACCACAAAATCAGCAACATGAAGAAGTTAAAGTTCATGCGGTTCTCTGTCCATCACGGAAGTGTTAAACGACTGGAGATTTGAGCTTTAATGCTATAAATTGCATTATTTGCTGTAACAGACCTTTGATGACAGCCCCGGTGGAGATCAAAGATTTGTCAAATACCTGGAGGCTCGGACACGCTCTCGCTCTTACTGATGTGGACGTTTCCTTCTTATCCGGATTCATTAGAGAAGCACATTTTCACAGAAGATAAGAGTTTGGACGCTTTAAACCGGCACAGTTCCAAGAACCGCTTTTATTCCAGCGCAAAATTTTTCAATTAATTCATTGAAGTGATTGAAAGGACAAAAATAGCACACATATTACATCCTCAGTATTCAGAACACCTGCCTGGATTTCAGGATTCAAAGATTTTCTTTATTTCTGTAAGTGACGTGCCTTCATCTACAGAGGTCACGATTCATCAAACGCAGCTCATCTCGTTCATTCACACGCTCTTGAAACACTTTCAACGCATCCCAGCAAAGAACAAGAGCAGCGAGATAATGACGGCCCCTGAGACGCCACAGTCCACATTTCAACACAACAACTCGCTTTTTTTTACATATAAGACTCTGAATAAAGTTCTATTAGTCAGAGAATTATATATATGCTTAGTGAATGTGAACAAAAAATATCATCGTGAGACAAATTGTAAAATGCATATTTCAGTTCAATGTACACTGAATAAAATTATAAACGCAACACTTTTGTTTTTTCGCCTGTTTTTCATGAGCTGAACTCAAAGATCTAAGACTTTTTCTATGTACACAAAAGGCCTATTTCTCTCAAATATTGTTCACAAATCTGTCTAAATCTGTGTTAGTGAGCACTTCTCCTTTGCCGAGATAATCCATCCACCTCACAGGTGTGGCATATCAAGATGCTGATTAGACAGCATGATTATTGCACAGGTGTGCCTTAGGCTGGCCACAATAAAAGGCCACTCTAAAATGTGCAGTTTTACTGTATTGGGGGGGTCCGGGGGGTCAGAAATTTTGAGCTGAACTCAAATTATGCACAGGTGTGCCTTAGGCTGGCCACAATAAAAGGCCACTCTAAAATGTGCAGTTTTACTGTATTGGGGGGGGGCCCAGTGGATCCGAAAACCAGTCAGTATCTGGTGTGACCACCATTTGCCTCACGCAGTGCAACACATCTCCTTCACATAGAGTTGATCAGGTTGTTGACTGTGGCCTGTGGAATGTTGGTCTACTCCTCTTCAATGGCTGGGTTAGGGTTAGGGGTATGGCTCACCCACACGACGCCATAAACGCTGTCTGCCATTTGCCCTGTACAGTGAAAACCTGGATTCATCCGTGAAGAGAACACCTCTCCAAAGTGCCAGACACCATCGAATGTGAACATTTGCACACTCAAGTCGGTTACGACGACGAACTGCAGTCAGGTTGAGACCCCGATGAGGACGACGAGCATGCAGAGGAGCTTCCCTGAGACGGTTTCTGACAGTTTGTGCAGCAATTCTTTGGTCATGCAAACCGATTGGTGCAGCAGCTGTCCGGGTGGCTGGTCTCAGACGATCTTGCAGGTGAAGATTCTGGATGTTAGGGTCCTGGGCTGGTGTGGTTACACGTGGTCTGTGGTTGTGAGGCCGGTTGGATGTACTGCCAAATTCTCTGAAATGCGTTTGGAGTCGGCTTATGGTAGACAAATGAACATTCAATTCAAGGCAACAGCTCTGGTGGACATTCCTGCAGTCAGCATGCCAATTGCTCCCTGAAAACTTGCGACATCTGTGGCATTGTGCTGTGTGATAAAACTGCACATTTTAGAGTGGCCTTTTATTGTGGCCAGACTATGCCACACCTGTGAGGTGGATGGATTATCTTGGCAAAGGAGAAATGCACACTAACACAGATTTAGACAGATTTGTGAACAATAGTTGAGAAAAATAGGCCTTTTGTGTACATAGAAAAAGTATTAGATCTTTGAGTTCAGCTCATGAAAAATGCGGGCAAAAACAAAAGTGTTGTGTTTATAATTTTTTTCAGTGTATATTTTAAACGTATTTTAGTTTCAAAACACAGCTTGTGGGCCAACGTCTGAATGGAGAAACACTTTCATTTTGAATTGAAACACATAACATTATTGACATTAAGTATTTTGGTGAAAATTCTGTAAATGAAATAAATATTTTAGGAGTTTTTTAAGAGCTTGTGCTGAAGCTAATGATCCATATTATCCAGAAGGATCACAATTCTCTACAGCATCTGCAAAATGTGTTTTTCAGAAAAAACAAACAAAAAGTATGACATCTGCATTTCATTACATCATCTGATAGGCTTCATCTGAAACACAAAAGTCAGAAACAGTTGACTGCTTTAGGTTCAACACATCAGCATTATGTAGTTTACCTAATACTAAAGGTAAAGAAATCTTAATTCTCTCTTTAATAATACCAAAAATATTAATATTAACAAGATGCGTCAATCCCATAAAAATGAATGGGGAGGAACGCAACGCTCAATATGGCCACCCTAGTGAAGCTTTGCGAAGCGTAGTATCTAAATCAACATGAAAGATAATGTTTTTAAGCCAATTTGATCGTAGGAAACAAACATTATGGTACAGTTTACATCATTTTAAATGTTGATTTTAAATATGTTGTTCCATTGGGATTTTAGTCGCGATTGTAAAAAATATCAGTATTCCCCATTCACTCTTGTTTGAATTACGTGATAACTGCCCAGAGGTGCGTTGCAAAGATGGCCACCGAGTGAACAACTTCCCTAAACGTACTTTGATAATACATGCCTGACAGATCATATATGTGAAGCAGTGCGGTATCCACACAAGCAAATGTGTTTACATGAATCAGTGATGTCAACGATTCCAGATCTGGAGAGAAATATACGCTCATAAAGTTCTGATATAATATTAGCACTATATAATGATATAGTGATAAGAACCACCAAACTGAGATCAAATACATCATCTCTGTCAGCTAATGATTTTCACATTTTTTGGCAAATATTATTTGTAATTGCTTCTTAACTGGTTGGTTGGGCAGATATACAGTATAATCAAAGTTCATTGCATTCTGGGATTACAATGACAGATCATCATTTAATTGAGAATACAAGTATACGCATATAGTAAATATTTAATAAGTATTCAATTTTTAATCATTTGAAATGTCAGCTGGATATATTTGGAGGGGTCCCCCTAGACCCCCCCAGACCCAGCCCTGATCCCATATGTTTAAAAAAAACCAGAATCATCACTCCAAATAAAGATCCAAATGAAGAATCAATAAAACTAAAGTTGGGGAATCTTTAGTTCAATTTCCATTCCCATTAGTAGTTTTTGAGATGATTCTGTTCCCTCCTTCCCTCCTGCTCTAACTTCCTGTTTCAATGGAAACGCATCAAATGAAGCTGATCATTTCAGGGCATTTCAGAGGATCTTTAAGCAAACTAAATGCAAACACTGCTTTATTATTATTTTTCACCAATGGAAACATAACGCATGAATTGGTTATGAGATGTTCTAGAAACATTTTAGTGGCTCACATTTAAATAATAGCAAAATCACTTTCTAAACCAAAGCCAATGGCAATGTCACAGGAGGCAACATTGTCAATAGTTAAAATTAAAAACTATCATTTCACTAATAAAAATAAATGAGTGTTCCATCAAGTAAAATAGTTCCATTAGCCAAACTGTGATGTTCCCAGGCAACACAGCGAACTGGCACATTAAGATTTATATCATATAATATCACAGGTGGTTAAGATAACACGGCTTTCTCAAGTCTAAATTCATCTTTTTATCGCAGTAGCAGGTTGAACGTTCATACAGAATGAACCAAATATATCTCCATATAGAGAGAATGTGCATAATTTCACTTGAATATACTAGAATAACTGCTGAAAACATGATAAAAACATTGTAAGTTAACAGCATCATGTTTGTCACGCTCAGTTGGAAAGAGCACCAAGGGAAGTTAGAATGATGAGAGCCGCTTCCAAACTCATCCATCATGTTCCTTAGTAGATCTCCCAGCGTTGCAGGGATATAAATGCAAGTCATTTTAGAGAGGACAGTGAGGCCTGCGAGCTGTGAACTAGCTCGCCCGTCATCTTCGAGTGACAAATATTGTATTCTTTTAACTCGGGGTCTCTTTGTCACGCTTGTTATGGCCCACCGAGTCACTCCATCGATCAGCTGCGCTGCTCATACCAGCATGAAGTCTCTCATTTCTGCCTAATAAATCTCTGACTCGTCCTGTGCAGTCCCATCGTGCACATGTTTCATTCCGGATGTCAAACTCTTCACTACATTAACACTCATTCTGCCACTACACCTACACAGACAATGAATCTCTCCATTTATTCTTCATTTCTCATTGTTACGGCTGCACACCGTCCTCATTGTAAAGCACAATTATAACGTATACAACCGCTATAGATTTGTACATTTTGTGTAGAAGTAATGCTGTAGATTTAGGGTTTAATCAAATCGAGTGAAGTATAAGTCTCACATACGCACATACAGTATGAGCAACACGTGCGAGTTATGCTATCCTTCACGTGCGAGTTAGTCTGTGTTTGTGAGCTGTTTTCACAGTCATGTTCATAACCTCACAGCTCAAGGCTATGGGAGGATGACACCATTCGATCGATGTGTTTGCCATTGCCAAAACAAGTCTTAGTAACACAACAACCCATGCCAAAAGCCACATGTTATTTTAAGCCTCTATTCTAACAATTTTGGAGTTAATGCCTGAGGTTCAAGTGCAGCTGAAAAGGCAAATTACTTTATCGAAATCAAATCTGACTCCTGTTAATTACCAAATATAAATATTAATGATCACAACTAAATAGGACACCAGGCTTCTTTAACATCATGGGTTCAGATTTTAAATTAATACACTCAAATTACAGCCTCCAGTTTGAGTGGCCGAAACAGTGATCCCAAGACACAGAGACTTGTTATCTTAATTAAGCTTCAATTAAAAGACGCACACACGCAGGCGCAGGCACACTCATCTCAGCATTGTGGACGTGCCTAATGTGTCTGTTTCTTATGCAGAAGAGAACCGTCAAAATTATTTCTATTCTGTAACACATCACCATAATACACCATTATCATTAAAAATTACTTTAACATTCAATGTTTTTTTTAATGCACAGACATAACACTTGTCCGTAAAGGTCATTTACATCATTCTTTGTATAGATGCAACAAATGCAGAACATATTTTGTTAAAGATTTTCAAACTGTAGGTTGGGACAATATTGATTTCTTACAATAAGGTATTTTGGTGTTGGAATGAAACGTATATGTGACCCTGGGTGACAAAACCAGTCTTAAGTAGCTGGGAACATTTTTAGTAATAGCCAAAAATACATTGTATGGGTCCAAATTATTGATCTTTCTTTTATGACAAAAATCATTAGGATATTAAGTAAACATTATGTTACATGAAGATATTTTGTAAATTTCCTACCCTAAATATATAAAAACGTCATTTTGTGAGATGGCCTGCTACAGTGCCTCTGATTAAAAACTTCACAGGCAATTTTCTCAATATTGTGATTTCTTTGCACCCTCATATTCCAGAGTTGTATCTCCTCCAGATCCTATCCTAACAAACCAAACATCAATAGAAAGCTTGTTTATGCAGCTTTCAGATGATGTAAAAATCTCAATTTCGAAAAAATTGACCCAGTTTTGTTGTCACCTTTTATTCATACAATGACTAAACGAGAATGAATGTGTCTTGTTTTCCCCATATTATTACCCTTTAAAATATTTCGGTCAGTCTTAAAGGCCCACTGCAATGCCTTGGAACGCACAGCATTATTTGAAGTGTTGACGTAATTTCAACTGAAAAATGCAGAGAGCAGAGACATATCGAGTGACCCCGCCCCCTTTTAAAATAACCAATAGCGTTTCGTTTACAGCACACAGTCGGCTTGACAAAGCTGCATATAACAGCGTGATTGCCACAGTGGTGTAAAAGTCTATTGAAAAGAAAACTAAGATCAGTGGTTGCCGCTTCCGCAGCTCTCATAGTGAAGGGGGCGGGACTCTTCAGATTCTAAAGCGGATTTGATTGGACAAGAACGTAGCGTGATGTCATGGAATTTCTAGATTTGTTTGAGCGCACGTGCCAGACTGTCATTTTTGAACGGTTACTGTATATCTCCTAAATACGAATTTTGTCAGCGCTTAATAGCATATCAGTTTATTGACGTCCTTAAAGGAGTCATATTGCACGGCTAAAATGAATATTATTGTTTGTTTTAGATGTAACGCAATGTGTATACACCATTTAAAGATTAAAAAACGTTGTATTTTCCACATACCGTGCATGTTTGTATCTCCTCTTTGCCCAACCTCTCTGAAACACGCTGATTTTTTACAAAGCTCATCGCTCTGAAAAGCGAGGTGTGCTATGATTGGCCAGTTCACCAGTGCGTAGTGATTGGTCAAATACTGCAAGCATTTCACAGAAATGTAACGCCTCTCACCATATTCGGAACAGCAGGTTCCAAAGCAATTGTACTGACAGGCGATACAATGTCAGTGGTACCTCCCTATCAATTCGAGCCCAAATCTGATACGGAAAATGAAGACAATCAAGCCGATACATCAACTGTGCCAGCGTGACTCAAGGATTGGTAAGGTTTGTAAAAAATATATTATGTTAAATAGTTAAAAACTATAGCTAACTGTTTTACCTTTTATATACGATGTTATAAAGACTATAAACAAACAACCATATACATCATAGAGAGTTTGTGTGAGATATAAACAAGCTTGCATTACAGCAGGGAATGGTAACACAATTAATAACGCGCTACACCTCTCGTCGCGACACAACAAAGACAACAAACCCCATTATAAACACGACATTTGTTGCCTCTAGTTGGAACATAATTACTGATTATTAGGACTTATGTTGTCTTTTCGCTACGTGCTTGTCTGCATTTACGGATCACACAAAGAAACAACCCAGCTAACAATTTTTGGTTCCCAGAACGTTCCCCTAACGTTATAGAAACCATGAAACTAACGTTTTTTTTTCCGTAAAGATAACCAAAAACAAACCTTAAAAAACTTTCTGGGAACCAGAAACTAACGTTAGGTGAACGTTAGCCTAACGTTCAGTAATGAATGTACACGTCAGTAATGAATGCATCCATGCTGTGTTTTTATCCATCGCTTGTCTAATCTATTTAAAATAAGTAAAATACATCATCCCACACAATATGGATGATGAAATCAAAGCATTAGATTATTCTTTTAGCCTAATAATTCCTTTTTCATTACTGAAATAACCCAATTTTCGATTTAAACAGCACAGTATATCATTTCTAATAAAACCACACTGTGTGTAGGCCTACCTCAACATCAGACATTATAGATATTGAAATAAAATAACCAATGACTTCAACACAATATTTAAAGCAGATTTTTATTGACAGAAGAATAAACATTTAATTATCTTCAGGCTAACAATATTCTTGTCTCACCACAGAAGTATAGCATGGCTCCGTCTTTAGATATAACAATCAAAAGCCCTGAGTTTCAGTCCTTACATCATGGTCTGTTGATTTAGATGTGTCAAATCAATCGAAAATCACGAAAATATAAGTTTACTCTCAAATCTGTACATTTTTAAATAAAAAATAAAATAAATAAACCGTGTGGCAAGGGGGGCGTGGTTCAGCGAGGTCCGCAGCAGGAGAGAGAGCTGGGAGACGAGCGGTGAGTAAATGGGGCGAGTGCGAATGACAAACACCCGTGTTCCCTTCTAGTAATTGGCGTGGGGAAGTATAAAGCCAGTGTGGAAGCAGAAGCCGGGGAGAGAGAGACCCACGACTACTGCTGGAGCTGGAGAGACTGAAGCCGAGAGGAGTGCGAGAATCTTCAAGTAGCGAGACTGCTTGTTATTTTGTGTTTATATATTAAAGCGCGTGTGGCGCAACGTCTTACGGAGAGAAGTGTGGAAATAAAGAAAACTTCCAGCAGTAGTCAACCCGACCCCGACCTCTTCCTTCCTCACCCTTGTGAACATATTACACTGGTGCCAAAACCCGGGATACGGAAGGAAGAAGGGAAGCCGTGGCCGGTATGCAGACTCCGCCGGCAATGCCATTTGCGGACGTGATTTCATCGCTCGCGGTCCTCCACCGGGAACAACACCAGGCCTTGCTGCAGCTGCAGAATGACCAGGAGGGTCGATTCCAGGCCATCCTCCAAGCTCAGCAAGAGGACCGCGAGACGTTCCAGAGCTGGATGGACCGGGAGGTTCAGGCGGGGTCCCGCGCCGCGACGGCACCTTCCACCCACCTGTTGCTCACGAAGATGGGCCCACAAGACGAACCGGAAGCCTTCCTGGATCTCTACGAGAGGGCCGCAGAGACCAGCGGCTGGCCGAGGGACCAGTGGGCCATGAGACTGCTACCGCTATTATCGGGAGAAACACAGGTGGCGGCCCAACAACTGCCCCCCCAGAATCTCCTGGTCTATGACGAGCGGCGGAGAGCCATCCTGCAGAGGGTCGGCCGGAGCCCCGAGGAGCATCGCCAGCGATTCCCTTCATCCTAGCTCAACAGCTCCGGGACTCGTGCCACAGATGGCTGATGGCTGAGGGAGGCGACGTAGAGAAGATCATCGACCGGGTGGTACTGGAGCAATTTACAACTTACCTACCCCAGAAGATGGCGGGGTGGGTCCAGTGCCACCGGCAAACGTCGCTGGACTCGGCCATCTAGCTGGCGGAGGATCATATGGTCGCGTGCCTCAGGGTCGGCGAGCCCTTACCAGCGGCCTCTCACTCTCTACCACCACCGACCAGACCGATTCCGGCTTCCTGGACTCGCCCGCCTGGACCACCGAAAGTCCCGCCTCGAGGACGAAGCGGGCCTGGATCGGGACCGACCGAGGAGATGGGAGCGGCGCCCGGACGACTCGGAACCCCGATGCATGGAGCCACCTATTCCCCGGCTGCTCCGTTCTCCCCACGCCAGACCGCTGCCCCATTTCCTGCCGCCTGGGCGGCGGGGATGCCTGGGCCGGCCTGTTGGCGCTGCGGGGACCCGGAACATTTCCTCAATCTCTGTCCACTGATGGAGGTGGGGACTATGATCCGCGTCCCGGACGCGCCTCAGGCTGCCCCTGGTCAGGCCGGCTGGTACTAAATGCCTGTGAGTATTGGGGGGGTACATATCAGGCTTTGGTGGACTCAGGTTGCAACCAAACCTCTGTCCACCAAAGCCTGATTCGGCCCACGGCATTGGATAAAGGCCGCGCAGTGAGGGTACGGTGTGTGCACGGGGACGTGGTAAAGTATCCCCTAATGTCCTTGCCTATACAATTTAGAGGGAAAAAGCATAGTGTAGAGTAGTGTTGTCACGGTACCAAAATTTCAGTAGTCGGTACCAATACCAGTAAAATTCCACGGTTCTCGGTACCAATTTCGGTACCAAAGCAAAACACAAGTACATGCTAATTGAAACACAATTTTATTAATAAAGCTCATTGTTAATATAAATGTATAGAAAGCAATGCAATTTTGTATACATGAAGTATAAGTTAATTGTTGCTGAAAAGGTTGTGTGCTCACTGGGGTCTTTCATGCTGATGAACATCCTCCTCAGTCAGCTGCTGTAGAAGACAAATAGAATAAACTTCAGTAAGTCAACTGACTGAACAAACATGCATATGCAATATAAAAACAAACCTCAGTTTTTAATACTGCATTTACACAAGATTACTTGCATTAAGGTAATTAAAAAAATAAATGCAACAGATATATTTTTCTTTAGTTTAAATGTGGCTTTTTAAACCTAATAGAGTTATCTATCCAAGACATACACATTGCTAGTCATGCAGTTAGTATGCTTGTTTTCTAGCACATAGATTGCAGATAGGCCTATATAAAATAGGTACTGTAAACCCCACCCTGTCCTCCCATTTATTTTACCACATTACAGTTATAAAAGCATTAAATGGTTAATAAGGACACTTGACTGGATTAGCATTGGCGCTAACAAATTAACACGCAAACAGGGACATTTGTTTTAACGTAACCTTTAACTTAACATATGATACAACATTCATAATGCAAACGCGAACAGAATTTGAAACTTACCGCTTGAACTTATTAACTTAAATCCGGATGCTTCCTCGTTTCACCACAAAACTCTGTTCGTTTTCTTCGTGATATGACTTTAATCTGAAGTATTTCTGTGCGCATCTCTCGTGGATCAGAGCCGCGCTTATCTGCTCATCACGTCTTATTGCGTCTATGAAAAGTTTCCGACTGACAACCTGTCAGACAGAGCATCAGTACCCGGTTGACCCGGTACGTCGGTACTACCGGGTCTTGTGAAAATTAGGTACCGACAACTTTTTTATTTTTAGGTACCGACTTCGACCCGAAGTACCGGTACTTTTGACAACACTAGTGTAGAGGTGGCGGTTAATCCCCACCTCCGACAATCGCTATTCCTGAGAACGAATTGGCCCACTTTTCCTGAATTATTGGGGTTTCTGTCAGCGGATGTCTCTTGGGGGAAGAGGAAGTGGGGAAGGCGAGGGCTCGTGCAGGCGGGCAGTGCTGAACCGTGACCGGAGGCTGCTGACTCAGGGGAAACAAGCGGTATCAAGAGGCTGATCTTCTTGGAACGCGATGACTTTCCCCTGGAGCAGGCCCAGGATGAGACCCTGAAACGGGCGTTTGAGCAGGTCTCTTCCATCGACGGTCAGCCTGTCCAGCCCGCTCAGCCCCTCACCTACCCATACTTTGCTATCAGGAACAACAGGTTATATCGAGTGACCCAAGAAGCTCAGACCAAAGAGACTATAACCCAAATATTAGTTCCAAAGAGCCATCGGGAAATGCTTTTGTAACCCTATGGCAGGACATTTGGGGCAGAATAACAAGCAGTCTCGCTACTTGAAGATTCTCGCACTCCTCTCGGCTTCAGTCTCTGCAGCTCCAGCAGTAGTCGTGGGTCTCTCTCTCCCCGGCTTCTGCTTCCACGCTGGCTTTATACTTCCCCACGCCAATTACTAGAATGGAACACAGGTGTTTGTCATTCGCACTCGCCCCATTTACTCACCGCTCGTCTCCCAGCTCTCTCTCCTGCTGCGGACCTCGCTGAACCACGCCCCCCTTGCCACAAACCGCTAAACTAATGTGTTAGTGGGTGAGGTAAAAAGAAATGACCGTTAATTTTTAAATGACGGGAGTGCGCGGCAGAGCGGTGAGAGCACACACATACAGTAACAAACAACCACACTAAAGAAATATACATGGATATATATGATTGTATTTTCATTTAGCTTAACTAGTTTATTATTTTCAGCCATTAAAGGGCACATTTAATAATTTCATTTGGTCAGAATAAGATGTATAAGACAAAAAAGAACCATCAGGGAACGTTATTTTCTGGTTATTTTCTGCTTGCAAAATAATAACCAAAAATGAACCATCAGGTAACGTTATTTTCTGGTTGCAAAAAAATAACCAATAAATAACCATCAGAGAACGTTAATTTCTGGTTATTTTCTGGTTGCAAAAAAATTACGAGAAAATAACCATCAGGGAACGTTATTTTCTGGTTATTTTCTGGTTGCAAAATAATAACCAAAAAAGAACCATCAGGTAACGTTATTTTCTGGTTATTTTCTGGTTGCAGAAAGATAACCAAAAAATAACCATTAGGGAACGTTATTTTTTGGTTATTTTCTGGTTATTCAAAAAAAAACAGCCTGCAACGTTCTGGGAACGTTATTTTCTGGTTGCAAAAATAACCAATAAATAACCATCAGAGAACGTTACTTTCCGGTTATTTTCTTTTTGCAAAAAAATAACCAGAAAATAACCATCAGGGAACGTTACTTTCTGGTTATTTTCTGGTTGCAAAAAAATAACCAAAAAATAACCATTAGGGAAAGTAACTTTCTGGTTATTTTCTGGTTGCAAAATGATAACCAAAAAAGAACCATCAGGTAACGTTATTTTCTGGTTATTTTCTGGTTGCAAAAAATAACCAAAAAATAACCATCAGGGAACGTTACTTTCTGGTTGTTTTCTGGTTGCAAAAAATTACCAGAAAATAACCATTAGGGAACGTTATTTTTTGGTTATTTTCTGGTTATTTAAAAAAAACAGCCTTCAACGTTCTGGGAAAGTTATTTTCTGGTTGCAAAAAAATAATACTACAAACACACAACAGACTCAACTCGCGTTAGTCTGTAACAAAGTATTTTACAATGAAAATATACTTACAGGCTGCGAATCTGAAGCGCCAGACTTTCCTCGTGAAGTTTTTATGGTTGGAATGGCCCCACTTTAACCAAAGCTTTCGTGCATAGCCGATCTTGAGCTCTCCCAGGTTTGTGAAGCATTCGTTGGTGAAATGCGCTGCACAAACTTGGACATTCTGATTGTACTTCTCTGGAACAGTCTTATAAATAAAATATAACCATTCCGTTTTAGTCATCTCATCTTTTGGCAGGGCAAACAAAGATTCTTTCTTTTCGCAAAGAAACACACATCATCTCCGGCTGCGGCGGTGACAATACAATGAGATTTACAAGTACGCCCACCTCACTTGCGTGTAGATTTGGGTGGTCTTAAATCAAATCAACTTATGAAGTTACGTAGATTCGCCGGGGTGTGGTTACACGAGGCGTTTCAGGCAGGCCTGGGTTCGCATTCGCTTTTACTGTAGATAGAATGCATCTTTTGTGCCGACACTTTAATTTTAGCAATTTTACGTGTCTAATACATGCATGGGCAACTTATAACACACCAAAGACACAGAAAAACACGTACTTCCGCCATATGACCCCTTTAAGGCTCACTCATTTTTAATAAAAGGAAAAAAACTTTCGTTTTTGATTTCACTAGGTCTTTAAGAAACTATAACTTTCTAGGTGGGTCCTATAAGAACAATTTGGGAAGCCCTGGTTTATGTTACTTCATCAGCCCGTGCATGTTTGCCTTAAAACACAATCAACGATACCATTGCAGGAATACCAAAGAGATATATTCACAGACAGATATAAACTGAGAGCATAAATTGTGTGCAAGATTCAAACTTACAACCACTTGCACTTTAAGAACACATATTACTCTCAGAGTCACATCGGTTCAGGCTCTAATAGGGGCCTGAAATGCTGGAATCAGCCCGGCTTCACAACTGCAATATTCACTTGATTGAGGAATGATTTTTACAGCACACACACACACAGGCGCATAGTACGCGCGCTCTCACACACGCACGCACACACGCACACACACACACACACACACACACACACACACGCACACACACAGAATACTAGAGGACAAAGGGCCAGAGAAACACAAACAAATGGCCTCGTCATTTGACATCCTACACAAATGATAGCCTTTGGGTTCCCGGAGCATGATTGATCGCAATGCCTCTGTGAGTCTTGTGAATCATAATACTGTGATATTCTGTGCTGAATAGTGGAGCGGAGACATCACCTCTAGCTGCGATAGAGGGTAAACTATTGGCATATTATAAAAATGAAGCACTACAGCAGCTATTACAATTTTCTCTCAACCTCCCCACAATCCTTACACATTATCAGCGCTGTCAATCGCTGAAGAAAGACGCAGCGCTCCGAGTTAAACAGCGGCTTTATTCCGTTCATCCGCACAACATTAGAATAAAGCCGTCCACTGAGATAACGCTTCAAAAAATTATGATGACTTGTGTTTCCCAGTTTCAAAGCACCTCTTCTCCTCTAGACTTCTATAAATTAAGGCTGTTTTATTCTTCACAAGCTTGAGGTTCAATCTCTTGGTAAGGGCTCTGTTAGAAGATGATGCACCATGAGGGAATGTCTAATGGCTTTGCAGGAGGGGTTTTACTACAGTTTTTGAAAGAACGATGTATTTGTGGATAACAGGGCTGCCTTTACTATACAGTATATTGAGAAGATCTAAACTCGTTGAATGGGTCACAGGTCTGTTCTGACACGGCTCAAGCAGGGAAATGCAATGGTTTATTTTATTCACAAATGAATAAAACTCACTACATAATTGTGCATGTCTAAGATAAAGCTTATTATTTACATTTAAAAGGAAAGAGAACGCTTTATTGTTGCCTGATATATGTTTTTTTGTTAATGTAGCTCTTATAATATATGATTAAAGCTTGATTTATAATTTAAATAAATGTGTGTTTACTTATTTACAATAAATCATTTTGGTACTGTGTTGGATTAGCACCTAAACATCTGAACCCAGTTGAATCAATAAACGAAGACGCATTGAGTTGTTTGTCCCTATGCAACCAGGCTGAACTTGATGTTTTTCTATCACGGCATTCAACAAAGTGCTGTAAAAACCTGACAACATATTCTTCAAAACATTCATTAGAATATAAAGTGTTTATTTAAAAAAACGGAATTATCTCTTTTTGTTGTCAGATAGATAATGGCACGTCCCAGGAAGAGTATCATTTTAAGACACGACATGTGATGGCCCTGATCAAAAGGCACAATGTGAGGTTACTTCTGCTGTTATTAATATATACATCCACCTCCGTGTATTCCAGAACACTTTCCAATTATTTCCAACCTAAATTCAAGGACAAAGGCTGAGGATACATTATAGTGTCATTTGAATATGCAAATGAAGACGAATCTTATGTTGACATTTACATTCATCTTATTTTTCTTGGACATTGCATTTGAACTTCTGTGACCTCTGCATTTATTCTCTGAACGGTGTTATAATGATGTACGTCTACAATGGATATCGCTGGTATTGGAGTTCATTATCTGACCTAATCAAATCTATCTAGCTCATTACATCCTACAATTAAAAAACTGTGTTTGAAAACTGTACTTCAAAACGCAATCCATAACTCTTCAAGAATAGTAAAAAATCGGATATTGAGAAAACTCACAATGAAGTAATCTTCAATTTTATGTTTCAAACAGAGATGGCGATATAGAGGCAAACGTCTACAGAGGTTGTGGCTTTAAAGATTATGTAATTATTTTGATGTTAAAATATGTTTTCTTGTCTTAGCGTCAAACAAAGATTCAATGAAAACATAAAACATTCAAAGGTTGTGCTTCTAAAACATTGCTGTTTGCAGAAATTGTATGTGATGTGGTATATTGGAAGAGTATGCAGGTCTAAACACAAAACTCATTTACGTTCTGCTGTAGCTACTGCAAATCATCTCTAATTATTTCAAAACTCTCTGGAATAACAAGCTGGAATACCTAATGAAGTAGTTTGCTAAAATGAATCGTAGAAATAAACATTAAACTGTTGCAGTGGTTTCTGCATTGCTATGGACTATCTATCTTAGCAGAAGCTTTAAGGTAATCTACAGGTAAACTCACCATTGGGGTTTGGTTAAGGTCAAGGTTTATTTTACTTTTCCCAGCAGTTGACTGTAGATTATCTCTTGTGGAAAAACTAAAATATAATCCAATGTAAATATGTAAATGTACACAGTACAGCAAGTACAGTACATGAGATGTGAGCATTTGAACAGTTTCCCCAATGGCTGCAGGTCAAACTCCGGTCCTTAGACTGAAAAAATGTTGCCCATGTTGACAGAAGTCCTATAATATATTAACCTTTCTCTACTGCTGGAACATTCTCTGTATTGGGTGCTTCTGTCCTGTTCTAAACCGAGTGCTGCTTCGGCTCCAGAAAGTGTGTCAACAATACATTGTAGATGTTTTATGTAAAAAATGTTTTACTCTGGTCTTGCAGTCCATTGTTGAAAAATGTATGGCTGTAACACACACATTTTCTCTTTAGTTAATGATCTTTTCATGTAAATCCAGGTACAATCTTTCAGCTTTCCTTTCTACGTAATGTTGTGGGACAACTTGTTCAGGGTGTCCATCAGGTCCCTTGTTCAGTAGTCAGGGCACTGATCAGGGAGTCAGCCCTCAATCGCAAAATTCTTCCAATGCACTGATTAGGTTCGTTCCCTATTAATTCCCACAACGCAACGCAAAAGTCAGGAAGCATCGATGCTCCCGGACAGAACTTTTGAAAAGACAAACGTGTTTGTCTAGAAATGCATGTTTATACATAACATAAAATAAACGTTTGTCTTTTCAAAAGTTCTGTCGCGTTTCATTAAGTTTATTGAGTTGGCTCGTGCGATTATCCCAAGGCACATCAGCTGGCAAACCATTTGACAGGAAAGGCGTAGTCTATATAAAGGGAATGAATGTTATGGGGAGTTTGGTCAAACTATGGCAGCGAGACAGGGAATAGTTGTCTTAAATCAAAGACGGCGCTGTCCGCGGAGTCAGTTAGTGTATTTGCACAATTTCATTAGAGAACATTTTAGTCCCCTGGCTACCATGTCAGAAGAGAAAACTCGACACAAATTTAGCCTGCCACGGGAGCAAATTCTGCAGCTCTTGCATCTTGTTGGCCCAACCTTGTCTGTCAGCCCCGAAAATCAGCTGCTGCATGGCGGCTCTTCGTTTTTATGCCTTGGGGAGTTTTCTGGAGGTGTTTGGGGATGAATATTGGCTGAGAAAGACCTCGGTGTGGTGGTGCGTTCACTCAGTGACAAACATCCTGCTCCGTCATGCCACCGATTACATACGTATGCCTTTCGCCAGGCACCACGTGATGGAGGCACATCAAGGCTTCCATGCCATTGCGGGTGTCCCGCGAGTGATTGGCATTCTGGATAGGACACTTATCCCTATACACAAATGAGGGATTTACGCCAATAATGTGAATCAACACAGATCGTGGGGAACATTAACACATGATGGCAAACTATGAGAATATAAATGACCCTTTCAAAAATAAGCGAAGCCAAACAGCCAGTTAATGTAGCTGGTTAACGCAGAAAACTTATGGCCGTGAGTGTGCGGGGTCGGACACTTGCAAAATTATAAATACATACATACACACACATTTCTTTCTTTATACTATTTCAGTGAGCACTGATAAATGCAATTTCTACAATTTCTAAAGCATTTCTTTATAATAAACATTGTTTTTTCAATACTTTACCCACTCTATAACGCAACAGAGCGAACAATCGATTCTCGAGGCATCGATATCAACCTATTCAGCACCACAGCCATAGACAGCGCCTGCTAACGTCACACTTAAGAAGGTTTTCCTTAAGTAACCTCAAAAGGTATAGTTCGGGGAACATGCCTAGAAAAGGAATAATTTCAGTTAAAGTGTACCTTTAGAGTCTTCGTAGCGCGCTAAGGGACAACGTTACTGGGAAACGCAGCCCAGATCACAGAGAATCATCATTACCAGCGTCATTGGATTTGCGACACGAGAATATGACAGTGATATAACTATTGAGACCTTAAACACACTGCTAAATGCAAAATTAGGTTATCCTTGTGTGGCGTCGAGCAAACTAAATGATGTTGTAGTCTGATCTTTGTAAGAGTTCCCATTCTCTGGTATTTTTAGCAGTATTTTGTTTTGCTGCCATCCATCATCTATATGCTCCATTGCTCTTGTGTTGTGCATTTGTTTGAGTCACATTTATGATGATGCTATGGCAGTAGGCGGCGCAACTATGACGATAAGTCTATAATCGCACCCACTGTGAAGCGGTACTAAACTGCAGTGAAAAGCAAACTGAGCTGAAACAAGCTGCTGTGCCAAATTGTACCAACCGTCATAGGTGTTCTTGCAGCTTAGCTGGTAGAGAAACGAGTTAGCAATAAAAATAAATAATTTATTTTAAAATATCACATGAAAATAGATTTTCATAAGTTATCTGTAAATATAAATTTGAATGTGTTTTTGCAACATCACTTTCACTTCACTTTCACTTTCACTTCACTTTCATTTTCACTTTCACTTCACTTTCACTTATTTGTTGGGACAAATGCTGAAAACATCTTTGTTTTCTAAATAATGTTGGACAAATCATGTACAGTAAAAATGGCTGAAACCCATGAATACACTACACTAAATGCTTCTCTTTCATTACACATACTGTTTCCTGTATGCAATTATATTTTTAATACATTAACACTGAAAATCAAGCATGATGGTCAACAAGTTAAATCATGTATCGTAGAGTAACTAGTTAAAGGGTTAGTTCAGGGTTAGAATGAAAGTTTTGTCATGAATTACTAATCCTCAAGTCGTTTCACAACCGTAAAACCTTTGTTTATCTTCAGAACACATGCAGTATTAAGATCAGAGAGATTTCTGACTCCCCACATAGACAGCAATGCAACAGACACTCAAAGATAAATATAAAGACACCATTAAAATAGTCCATGTGACTACAGTGGTTCAACCTTCATTTTATGAAGTGAAAAGAATATTTTTAGTAAAATATAAAACAAAAACATTATTCAACAATTTCCAGACTTCTGCGCCAGTCTTGCAGCATGCGCATAGCCTTATATCGTATTATTATACATATCAGAAATGTAATCATTTCTTTTAGCACTGAATTTATGTTCAAATGTAGACACCCACTTCATTCAACTTATATTACATATTTACTGTATTTAGCATCATATAGTAACATTTAACAAAATCAAAAATTTGACTCAACCCCTAACAGAAAGGTTTGTTATAGAAGTCCAATGGTGTAACTGGTTACACTATTTGAGATTTCAATTTAAAATCAATTTTGAAAGGCATGAATGGACACCTACTGTATGTAAACACATATGGCCTTGATGGGAATATTTCAAATGAAATTTTGAAAATTAATACTTAATTTTAGAATAATAATGAAATATCAATGTATTTCTGGGGTCATTTGACATGCATATCTAAGAATACCTGACACACCCTAAAAATATCAAAGTATCTCACTTTTTAAAAAGAGTTTCTAACCTTTACATGCAGCAGTTAGTTGTACCAGAGGTTCTTCTCTGTGATTTCATTTTCTGTCACATGTCTTCATATTAACAAAATTGCTCCTTAAATGGTGGTTACACCACATCTACACTTTATGAGTTTGACTTGACTCACATGATTCCCCAAATTAATTATAATATTTAGAACAATGGTGTTCCATTTACTTTTATTTACTATTAAATAGAACTATTGTATGATTATGCCAAGCTCTGATATGGTGTTTTATTGAGAATTTCATCGTTTTTAAACAAGGTGAATTTTTTTGGTATGAAGTTTTTGCGGTTACACCACATAGGCATTTCTGCAATCATTCCCCAATTATTCTCCCAAAATGAATTAAAACCAGAATTTCATTCTTGGTACTCAGAAAAGAGAATGTATGCAAATTTATTTAGAACGTTTAGCCCTTTTAAATGTAATTAAATCACAGAGACACAAGAAAGTGAGTGGCACGTCAATGACCCCTTTTTCAAAGTATAAGCAATAGTATGAGCATCGCTTGCCATAGTACCCAGCACTTCTGCAGTGATGCCGACATCTGTGAGATGAGTCATACCCTCGCATTAAAGCTTTAAACCTCAATCTCCTCAATGGGTGGTTGACATGAATGCCCTAATTGAAGACCGAAGAATATATGACATTACTATAAAGACACCAGGAAACAAGACGCTTTAAAAGAGACAGGTTCAAAAACAGGCTTTTAATGACAAATCGCTGTCGAGGGTGAATTAACATGAGAAATGTTCCATCGGAGGGTGGCGGGATTGGTTTTCTCTGCGAGATGTGAAATATAGAGTGAAAACTGTCTCAGTGTAAGCTCAGAGCACCCGCGCCTGCATTACCAGATGACACTTGGAAAGCTCAAGCACTGAACGAATCATAAATTGTGTACTGAAATATTGACGACATGAACCGGAATTAATTCAACGGCCATTAGTACAATAACTGTCAATGTATGAATAACCCCACCAATGAAACAACGGACATTTTTAATCTGACTTTATTTTAGCATTCAGTACACGCTCTCTACAGCTTCACCGCAGAGGGTTGTGAGAGACAAAAAAACAGAATACAATAACGGTTCGTGCAGAAAGCAATGTCGGAGAATCCTTTATAGTATTTAAAATATACATTTGATATTGAAAAGATATAACCGCACAGATGTGCACCAAAGTGACCTTGAACCTTGAGTTGTGTTCTAGGACAGGCAGCCGACCGATTTTGTATTGGGAATCATTTGACAATTTAAGCGCTTGTACATATTTGGTGACTTTTTAAAATATTTATGAAACTTTCAATAAAAATAACACAGCATGGTTTCATTACAGCTGAGCTCTAATTATTGAAGAAAACAATGGTGTTGGTTGCAAAACAATATAACGTCTCAAAGTCTGTTTGCAAAGTGTTTTAATGAAATGCTCAGACAGGTAAATTGTGTGAGTAGTAGAGATGTGACTCGACATCAGTCTCAGATAATGACTGGATTGAACTCTGTTCATTAAACCAATCATTGGTGACATCCTCATAAATATCTGAAGTATGTTCCTCTGTTCTGCTGTAATTCAAATGAGTCATCTCTTCAATTAGAGAATGTTTTTTATTTATTACATCATTATGTTTAATCACGCAACCAGCCTTGACTTTAGTCATCTACAAAATATGGTTAAATGTGGCTGTCACTTCTGTTCTGAGATCTTTATCTGATTCTGTTTACACACGTTTGGTTCTATATTGGGAATGATAAATAGTGATTTGCATTGAATCTGTCTAGTATGTACCGACACAATGTCTTTGCAATTCAATATTTTATGACAAATTAATTTGATCTCATTCATATGTTTTGGTGCTTTCACCCAGGTGACGGTTAAGTTCGGGGTGAGGCTTTTATTATTATTGTTTTGTTTTTCTAACAATTGCATATTTTTGTATGATTCACTTTGTACAAATTGGAAATAGCCATCTTTCAAATTCCTGCGAGATCAGACTGCTTGTATAAAGAACTGAAGTTGTTATTTAAAGTGAAAGTGAAGTGAAAGTGACCTATTAGTCAGATATGTCCAATGAAAGTCACAGGGGTTTGGAACAACTGAATAAAATAAAAACAAAATTGCTTTTTTGGGTGAACTAACCCACTTCCTTTAAAACAGATGGAAAAAGGTCCAGTCTTGTGAGTCTGCACCTGTAGATGACTCCAGGATCTTTTTTATTCAAAGAGCTCAAAATATTCTATTGTTCATATTTTAGGTAGATTTCATCATGCTTTTATTTGAATTAATTGTAGTTTATTTGGAGTGTAGACTCTCAGCCCTGTTTATTTTACCAGTTTAAATCAGTTCCGTAGATTTTCTCTAAAAATCAACATTGAAGATGTGATATAAATCTAAATCAAACTGGCCATGTCAATTATTAAAACACAAAATTCAAGAACAGCATATATCTGTCAAAAACCGCAAGTCTGTAAAAACTCAGATTCAGGTAAGTGCTGCTGTTGAGTCGTTCTAAATAAAACCTGATGCAGTATTTACCAATTAATCCATTTAATTCATAAATATTACAAGGATGCCAACACAGCGCTGACGCCTTTGATTTATTTCCAACAGGCCTCGCACATGTTGTCTGACACAATTTTTCACGGCAGCTTTGTGCCTCAACAGGGCCATCAAATATTTACGGTAAAATCCCTCTAACTCAATCAGAAATCCTCCTCAGACGCAAACTCAACGTCAGCAATAATGGCATCTGAAGGAAGAGTCACAGGAGGAATAATGTGAGATCCTCCTCTTTGTGGATTTTAGGATGATGGGAAGGTTTTGTGAAGTAAACAATGTGATGGTGATGCAGGAGGCATGAAGGCTTCTTGTGTACAATCACAGTCCAGCTGAATAAATAATATAACTACACTGTTAACCTGAATAAATTGGGAAAACTAAAAAAATGTGAGTAATCAGTTACATCAAATATTTTGAGTTATGATTTTCCCAATTTGAAGTAAGCCTTACTATCAAGTTTAGAGTTTGTTGTACTCATGCATGTTAATTCCTTTTAATTTTGAACATTTAGTGTAGGACGGCCATTCGGTAAGAATGAATGAAGGCAATGATGTGCTGCACAAGAGGTGATGCAAAATCCCAAAAATGGTGCTTTAATGGTGGGTAGCAGAATATTTACAGTGAAGGAGACAAAAAATAAATAAAAACTGTACAAAAAGAAACAAAACAGCAACAATGTGCTAATTCGGCTAACCATAGTGGCCAAGGCAAGTAATACAGCTTGCTGAACAATTAAACAACAGGCGCTCAACTATTCTGGAGGCCTATATATATAGGCTTAAGACCCGCCTATAGGGCACACCAACAGACTAACACTCTGAAAAGGTTGCCACAGATTAAACATTCAAAAACATCAAGAGTTATTGTTCTAACAAGTTATAATACTAGTAAAACACATACGATAAACCAATGTAAATACAAAATGAAACAAAAATGGAAACACTAAAATTTTAGAATGTCTTCCAATTCCCCCCTTGAATTCAGACTGAAATGGTAGCATCCACAGGAAGTGATGTGGCAGTGTCAGTGGCTTTAAAAACCTGTTTGATCTATATTATGGGTTTGGCTGTATAGAGTGTGAACCGGGAAATTTAACAGCACAAGGTTTGTAAAGTGTTTGTAAACCATTAAAGGTATTTAGCACATGCATTATGTGTTCCAGTATTTTGCATATTGATGAAAATAGGGAACAGTGTACAAAAAAAAAGATGAAAATTTTAACAAAACACATAAGTAACAAATTTAGGACTATTAAACTTTCCATAACACCTTCCTGTAGTGTACACTGATGTTAATTTCTGCTAGCAATACACAATACAAGTGATAAGCATATTTACATAGTCCATGTCTACATAGTCAACAGGTTAACCTGTGACATTTAGTAAGGTAACTTCTTTTATTTACAGTTCAATAAAAGTTAGGTTTTACTAAGACAAGCTAAACATTTTGGCTGAATCAACAATTAACAAACAGCCTTCACAGAGAGTGATGTAATACACACGACTGCTATGGCAACTCCCTCAAGGCATAATCACCACTCTTCTGAACGATGGTAATCCCAAAAGTAAAAAACACAACAAATTCTTCTAAATATCCAAGATAAATTAACATTCATCATTAACAAGGCTTTTTCCTTTCTAAAAACTCATAAAATAACACTTAATTTCAAAATTTACTCTTCTAATGTACTCCCACGCAAAGCATGCTGGGAACTGAAATTCATTCTCAACAAATCGTCTTGAATTAACTTGTTTAAAGTAAGTAAGTAAGAATTAGTTACAGGAACTCAAAATATTTAAGTTAGAAACATTATATAAAATATATATAAAATTAAGTTTACACTACTATTTAATTGCTTTGAACATTCAGGTTTACAGTGTATTTTCATTTTTGGGTGAACTGTCCCTTTAAATGACAAAAATAGATGGTCTAAAATGAATAGACATATGAACTATACATAGGCAAATCAGTTGCGAGCCATTGGCACGTTTTGGTTTAATGTGTGTTCAGTATTTAGAAGAAGAAAAACACACACAAATTCTGCCTTCCTCTTTAAGTCACCTTGAATCAATTCAAAGTGTTAAATAATGACCTTAAGTTAATTGAAACATCCTCTTAAACGTATTAGAATGGATTGCTCTGGCCTCTCACACACATTTTGGTGTTCAAGCTGAAAATAATTAAGTTAAATACCTGGGCTGGATCAAACAGACATCAATACGAGACTTGTTATTTGCATCTGGCAAAGAAACAAACACACATACTAAAGATGATACACCACACTGAAAGTGGCCTGCTTGGGATTAAACCTACATTAAACTGAGGTGAATTTAAGAATTACATTTAAATCATCATTTTGAAGGTGGTTTTATGCTGCCTTCACGTGCTCTCGGAATTACCGAAAATATGAGTTTCCGACATAAAAATTGTACATGAACACCATCGGATGTTGTGTTTCCTACTGGGAAGTTGGGAAATAATTTCAAAACCCAATTTAGATGGGTGGGCGTAAAACTGTAACCGCACAGAAAGAGACTGATGTATGGAAGAGAGAAAATCTGATTTAAGAACACCATGCTCCTCTCTCCAGTTGACAACTGAACAGATGTGACGGCACTTCATGATAAAAAAAAAAGAAACAGGAGAAGTCATTTATCACATCACCTTTATCTTCACAATGTATGCTGCCATATTGCTCTAGTCCAGTGGTTCTCAAACTGTGGTACGCGTACCACTAGTGCAGGGGTCGGCAACCTTTGCGACCAAAAGAGCCATTTTGGGCCCTCTCCCACCAAATAAAATTTGTCTGGAACCGCAAAATATATGTTACCTTTAAATTACTATAACTCGAATTATGCATGCAAGGTAGTAGTTACCCAGTTGCACCACTAGGTGGCAATATAGTGCAGTTTTTATTGTACTGTATTTAGATGTTAGCAATTTATACATTTTTGTCCCTGGCAAGAAGTGAAAGTGTTGCAATAGGAGAGTAGCATCCCTGTGTTGCACGCGCTGCTTTAGTTGTGTGGCTGGGTAAATGTGTAAGCTTTTCAGATATTTCTAGAAGAATGTACTTGAAACGCTGTTTAAAGTTGTTGCTCTGGCTGTGAAGTGCTAATTCAACACGCGACTGCAGCTACTCAAGGTTAAATCAATGAAGCGTGCGTTGTGTTTAGTTTTGATGCTTTGACAAGCCGCTGCAGTAAAGTGTGTGTCTCTGTTTGTTATATACAGCTGTTCTCTTGATGTTTAAGTATACGTACAGTATATTTATTTATATTCTGTGTTAAATATTCTTTCCACATTTTTTGTCTTTAATATAAGTTTGTAGTCTTTCTGCAAGCCCCCACAGTGTTCATAAATCCCCCATAAAAGTAATTTACAGAGCCCTGTTTACAGTGCACTACAGAAAGTGTTTTGTGTCCACTATTACTGCTGACTAACTTGAAAAACATACATATTCTTTAGTTTAAAAACAGCTGGTAAATAAAAACTGCATGTATTATTAATAATACATTAGAATGTAAGGACGATGTGTGAAGATACAGATTCACAGCTACTAATTTGAGTGTTTATTCATATGATTTTCTATGGCGGTCATTAGGTGGTACTTCGAACAACTAATTTTATTAAAGGTGGTACTTGATCTGAAAAGTTTGAGAACAACTGCTCTAGTCTGTTCATTATTACAATTAATAGTTTTTATGGTTTGTGAAATCCATACAGACATTTACACACGTCTATTTGATCTGTCGCTTATATTAGCAATCTTTCTGACTCATGTCCCAGTTTGCAGTCCGTGCACTCCATTCACTGTGTTATAGTCGAGCAATGTAGAGAATAGTAAATGTCAGGGCCGGGTTACGAACCCGGGACATGTCGTAAAAAACCAGAGGATCTCCTCCCTGAGTCAGCTGAGGTACGTGAACCCACGTTGCAGAAACGCACAAGACACTGAGTTGAGGTGAAAATAAGAATAGTCTTTACTGTACATAAATCCTGGGTTGTTCACAGGAAGTCCATCAAAGACAATTCCAAAACGAAGGGAAAAAAGGCATACACAATAATCCCTTCCAACGGGTAAGTATCCTTGGCAAAATCCCAGATGCAAAATAGACAAAAAAAATGTAACACAAACCATAAGAGCACTAAGCCACAAGTTTCTATAACTTCAGCAAACATCAAGACTGAGCATTGAGCCAAACGAATGTTGTCTTAATATAGGCACACAATAAAACACACAGGTGATATCAATGTCCATTGATGATAGTGTCATCAGAGAGGAGCTGTGAGAGCTCCTGTCCTCTCTGGCTACCTCTGCTGGGCTTGAGTCACTGTGACAGGACCTCCTCCTCTACGGCCGACTCCTGGCGGCCCAGGGCGGTCTGGGTAGATATGATGGAAAGTCTTGATCAAGTCAGGGTTGAGAATGTGCCGTGTGGGCACCCATGAACGCTCCTCAGGACCATATCCCTCCCAATCTACCAGATACTGAAGGCCACAAAGAATCAATTCTCAATGGTAGATCCTTAGTCGAGAGCCAGACCTTTTGTCCAACTCTGTAGAGGGGAACCCTTCTCCTTTTCTTGTCAGCATATTTCTTATAGTTGATAGCGGCATGCTTCAAGGCTATATGGGCCCTTCTCCACGTTGCTCTGCACCTCTCCACAAACCTCTCGGCACTGGGAACTCCCACATCTCTCTCCTGAATGAAGAATAATGGTGGGTCAAATCCAAACTGGCACTTGAAGGGGGATACGCCGGTGGATGAGCTGCGTAAGGTGTTGTGGGCCAGTTCTGCCCAGATCAGGAAACGGCTCCAGGAGGATGGTTGACGAGAAGCGAAGCAACGAAGGTATTTCTCTAGTTCCTGGTTAACCCATTCTGTCTGGCCATTAGACTGGGGGTGGAAGCCTGAGGAGAGACTAACAGAAGAACCAAACAGAGACCAGAATGCTTTCCAATAACAAGACATAAACTGGGGGCCGCGATCGGAGACAATGTCCGAGGGAATTCCATGAATCCTTACTACCTGTTGGAGAATTATGTCGGCAGTCTCTTTAGCAGAGGGAAGTTTAGGTAGCGGGATGAAATGTGCGGCTTTAGAAAAGCGGTCAACCACCACCAGAACCACGGTGTTGCCCTCCGACATCGGCAAACCGGTGATGAAGTCCATGGATATGTGGGACCAGGGCCGTCGTGGGATGGGTAATGGGTGCAATAGACCGGCCAGAAGCTGATTGGAAGCTTTCTGTCTAGCACAAACTGAACAGGCCTGAATGAAAGATCTGACATCTTTGGATATCTCTGGCCACCAGAAGCGTCTGCGAATAAAGTCTAGGGTCCTATCTGTTCCTGAATGTGCAGCGAGGAGAGAAGCATGTCCCCATTGAAGGACCTCAGCTCTTGTTTGTTTAGGTACAAACTGGGATCCTGGCGGCACCCCGTCAGGGGCTCTTACCCCCTGTAAGGCCTCTCGTACTGTGTCCTCAATGGAAAGACGGGCTGGTGCTAGGATTTGTTCTCTGGGAATTATAAATTCCGGGGAGCTGTCCCTCTGGGAAGAATCATACTGTCGTGTCAGCGCATCTGCCTTAATGTTCTTTGAACCTGGTCTGTAAGAGATCACAAAATTAAAACGAGTAAAAAATAGAGACCATCTGGCTTGTCGAGGGTTAAGGCGTTTAGCTTGCTGTAAATAAGCCAAGTTTTTGTGGTCCGTCCAAACAACAAAAGGGTGTTTAGCCCCCTCGAGCCAGTGCCGCCACTCCTCGAGAGCCAGCTTTACTGCTAGGAGTTCAAGGTTGCCCACATCATAGTTCCTCTCCGCCACCGACAGTCTTCTGGAAAAGAATGCACAGGGATGAACTTTGTTATCTGAGACTGACCTCTGAGATAACACCGCCCCCACTGCTATTTCAGATGCATCCACTTCCACGATAAACGGCGTTTCAGTATCTGGGTATACCAAGATGGGAGCAGAACAAAACAACCTCTTCAATTTGTCGAAACACTTGAGTGCTTCCTCCGTCCAGTGGATTCTAGTGGGTGATCCCTTAGTGAGGGTGCAAATGGGTGATGCGACAGTACTGAAATTTCGGATGAACTTTCTATAAAAGTTGGCAAAGCCAAGAAATCTCTGTACCTGTTTCAGGGTTTTGGGTAAGGGCCAGTCCATAACGGCAGATACCTTTTTGGGTTCCATCTGAATACCGTCTTGGGAAATCACATAGCCTAAGAAAGAGACTTGGGACACATGGAATTCACATTTTTCAAGTTTGATGAAGAGTTGATTATCCAGTAGTCTCTGCAGGACCTGTCTGACATGAAAAATGTGTTCATGTAGGGAATTTGAGAAGATTAAGATGTCATCTAAATAGACAAACACAAAATGATTCAATAATTCTCTCAAAACATCATTAATGAGGGTCTGAAATACTGCTGGGGCATTAGCCAACCCAAAAGGCATCACCTGGTATTCCCAGTGACCATTGGAGGTACTGAATGCCGTCTTCCATTCATCCCCCTCCTTTACACGCACCAGATTGTACGCACTACGTAGATCTAGTTTAGAAAAAACTCTGGCCTTTTGAAGCAGCTGAAATGCAGATGACATGAGTGGGATAGGGTAGCGATTCTTAACAGTGATCTTATTAAGGCAGCGATAGTCAATGCATGGTCTGAGACTGCCCTTTTTCTTAGTCACAAAAAAGAAACCAGCACTGGCTGGTGAGGTAGAGGGACGAATTAAATTGTTCCTCAAGGCTTCCTGGATGTATTCATTCATGGCCTTGGTTTCTGGGGCAGAAAGAGAGTATATGCGTGTTCTTGGGGGAAGTGTACCAGGAAAGAGTTCAATCGCACAGTCGTACGATCTGTGGGGCAGTAAGTTGGTTGCTCGTTGCTTGCTAAAGACTTCCTTTAGATCAGCATTTTCAGGCAGTATGTGTGTCATCTCTGTGAGGTGGTTCTGCGGACTCACCTCTTCGACGACTGCCAGGAGCCCTCCGCTGTTAGTCCGGCCGACGTCTGAGGAGAGACATGAGGTCTCACAGGCCGAACTCCATTGCACTAGCGTGCCAGAAGTCCACGAGAAATGCGGGTTGTGCAGTCGTAGCCAGGGGTAACCTAAAATCAGAGGTTCTATAGGAGTGTTAATCAAAAAAAAAGAAATTGTCTCACTGTGCACAGAATTAATAGTCAATTGCAGAGGAACAGTCTTAAACTTGATTATTCCTGGACCTATGGGTCTACCGTCCAGGGCCTCCACTCTCCAAGGAGGTGTACAAGTCTCATATGGAATGCCCATCTTCTGGGCTAGTTCTAAGTCTAAAAAATTCTCAGCTGCCCCTGAGTCCACAAAGGCTTCTAAAAATAACATGTCTCTCTTAGTCTCTCCCCAGGACAGACTAGCTATCAAGAGTAAGCGGGAATGGGGAGTGTTAAACTGAGCAGTTCCGCTCGCTAGGGACCCCGCAATCCCTAACGAGCTTCGGTTTTTAGCGCCAGTTCTGGGCACAATAAGCGTGTATGACCCAATCCTCCACAATAGAAGCAACGGCCCTCTCTGAGACGTCTCTCTCTCTCTTTCAGAGACAAGTGAGTCCTGCCCAGTGGCATTGGTTCCTCCTCCGTTAGTTTGGTGGAGGAATAGCTCTTAGGAACATCTGGAGGAAACATGACAGGTGTACCTTGCGAAGTTGCGCATTCCCTGCTCCTCTCACGAATTCAGCTGTCAATCCGAATGGCCAAGGTTATGAGCTCCTCCAAGTCGTTGCCCCAAGATCTACTGGCCGGTTCATCCTTAAGCTCCTCGGACAGCCCGTGGTGGAAGGTTGAGAGGAGAGCCTCTGAATCCCACCTGCTCTCTGAGGCCAGTGTACGAAAGTAAATAGCATAGTCAGCCACGGGTTGATGCCCCTGGCGTAAATCAAGATGTCTCCTTGCTGCCTCACGCCCACTGACTGGATGTTCAAACACCTGTTCGAGTGAGTCTATGAATGTCTTGAGGTCTGAACAAATGGGAGATTTCTGTCTCTACAAAGTTGAGGCCCAATCCAAGGCCCGATCACTCAGGAGGGAGATGATGTAAGCAATCTTGGCAGTATCAGAAGGAAAAGCGGAGGGTTGTAACCCAAAGATGTGCGATACCTGGGTCAGGAAGCCTTTACACGCATTTGGTCTCTCATCGTAGCGTTGAGGTGCTGGGATCTTGGGTTCATAAAGAACTGGGGGGGGGGGCTAGAGGGGCAGGATCTTGGGCTGGCACGATTTGGGGCAGCTGTGCCCGGAGTTTTTGCAGGGTCTCCACAATTTGGGAAATGGCTTCGGTCAGTCTCTGAAGTTGGGCTTCATGTGAACCTAGCAGGATCCCTTGCTGGCTCATGGCTCTGTGAATCTGTTTCGCCTCTAAAATTATATTTATTGATTCATAATAAGAAAACTACTAAAAAGGAACAAATGTGTGTTTTTTCCCTGTATTTCTAGAGGATCTTGAGAGATTATACGTCTCGGATCTAAAATTTGGGAACACTTGCATTAAAATGAAACCAACAATGAACAATACAGTTGTCAGCATTTATTAATCTTGTTTATTGTTAGTTAATGCCAAATACAATAGTTCATATTAGTTCATTGTGCATGTTCAATGTTTTTAAAAATATTAGTAAATACTGAAAATAAATATTAACAATTGTAAACATGTAATCTAATGCTTAACTAATGTTAACAAATGCAACGTTGTAAAGTGTTAAAAATATATTAGTATTCTATTGCAATTCCATCAGTAAAGCAAATGACAGATCTATGAGTTTGAAATGCACATTAAAATTGTATTCATATAATGAGATGAAATGTCTTACTATGGCTCAAATAGTTTCATAATAATGAGATGGGTCCATAGTTTTGTAAAGTCTAGTTAAGTGAGGTTGTGCAGGGCAAATAGGGCACCCCTCTGTTATAAATCGTTTTAAATCTTATAATTACTTTATATCTAACATAACATCATTTTCATGTCAAATTCTTAAATGTAAATCTAAGAGAGTGTTTAATGCAGCTCACAGGCCATGAATCCATGAATGGTATATCTGCAAGGTATCATCTTAATTTAGCATTTACATTTTGCCAGATATCTCAACGTCAGAAATGAAATAACTTGCATCTAAACGTGGTTTGAAAAGCACGAGCAATTTGTCCCTTCACGCATCACGTAGCTCGTTTGTTTTAACTTTGTTTATTAGTTAGCAGAATGTTTTCATTTTTTATTTACATGGATGGATTTAACGGTGTTTGCATATTGTAACAAAAGGCTCAATAAAAAAGGAAGGAAGGAAGCGGGAACCGGCAAACATTCACAATAAACTTTAATCAAAATAAGCAAACAATAATCCGGAAGTAAAAAGGCCGGCAGCCACCTCACGGTAGACTGCCGGCCACACAAACATAAACAAAACTTAACATATGTCCGGGGCCGGTCCTCTCTCGCCATACACTCCTGTCGCTCGTCCTTTTATGCTTCCGATCTCCTCCGTGAGACATGCGGGACCGGTGTGCGCGCAGCTGATTCCCACTATCACTCACGCCACCGGCACCGCCTCCCTGCCTCACGGCTCTCGTCACGCCTCCCTCGTCACACATATTATTTACAAGAACCGCTTATGGTCACAGAACGGGAAATATTGTAAATAAACTCTAGATTGCCTGTTTTTATTCAGAGTTGTCTGCAGAACACAACACGTTTTTTGTAAAAGCAAAGAAAGTTTAAAAACAACAGCTAGTAGATTCTACTGCATCTTCCTGTCGATGAAATGATCTGTCGTCTTCAGTGAGCGGACACAGACTGTGAGGAGCGAGCGTTAAATGGAAAACGCAGAGTGGAATAATATAGCGGTGTATTAAGAGAAATTATTTTTCGCGTGGATGTGAATCCTCTCTACTCTACTTCGGCTACCATTCTATTTCGCCTACCAAAGGGCGCCAGCCTGTGAGGGCAAATGGGCAGAGACTCAAGCCACAGTACCACCCCGTGAACACGTTACGGTTCCCGTCGGTCCGCAAGTTTTAAAGGAGAAATAACTGAAATAAAACCGGAGGGTGGCGGCCTGGCGGGAGATGGGTGTGAAAAACGGGAGACTGTTGACAGGTATGCTCTGGATTCTCTGCCTAAAGATCAAGGTGTGTTGCATGGGTGTAAAGAATCATTATTTCCTAAATGCTGTTCTTTCGTGTTCTTGACCCTCAGTTTTTGCTTTTCTTTAAGCGTGGCACTGCGATTGCGCTTGTCAGCCATTAGAACAAGCATCTTAATGAGCAGACAGGTTTAAACTGCGGTAAACGTGATGGATACAATAAACAAATAACCAATCAGGAAACGCCAACATGACTGACGGAACATTTAGCCAATTAAAAGACACCATTCCGTACATAAGGCAGTGCTATTGAACCTTGGTAGGCCAATGAACAAAGTTTGAATGAAAAATAAAATGACTGGCATATAACTAAACAAATCAAATGAACGAGAGCAGGCGGGCCCCCTGAAGGGCGGGGCCCCTGGGCTGGAGCCCAGTCAAGCCCAATGGTAAGTCCGGCCTTGACTGTGAAACAGGGTCAACATCGGTTTTAATGCGCAACATAGCGCACACAGGCAGTAAACACTTCAGGAAAATCTTGTTTACACTCAATCCCTGATCGGACAAAGCCACTGGGTCCATCGCCACAGACGGAGAAGCATCTGACCACATCCGATCACCTGCTAACTTGTTACTGAGAATGATTGAAACTCCTTCAATCGGCAACGCCGGACGCACAGCTAGCACAGCTTCGCCCTGAAATAAATCACAGTCAAGCATTACTTTATACAGTGGAACATGCAAAACATTCAGCCCCATTCCTCGAACTGGTACTAAACTACCCAAGTCAAACTTCTTTGAAAAGGGCAACACTCCAGCCAGAATACAGGAATAAAATGCTCCAGTGTCTCTCAAGATTCTTACCGGCACTTTTGTATCACTGCCTACAAGAGACATGAATCCCCGTCTAACAAAAGACCGATCAGAATCTAACGCCGTGAGAGAAGGATTTTTCATTTGCAAACCAGAGGTATCAGAGGAACCCGCTGGCACTACCAAACCTGTGCCTTTAACCAATGAATCAGGTATAAGTTTAAGCTTTGACTTCAGCATGTAACAGTCCGACTTCCAATGACCGTGTCTATAGCAGTACTGACAAAATGTATCAGAGCCAAGCGAGCCATTACTACTATAGTTAGCCTGAGAACTTTTACCCTGAGAAGTAAAAACCTCACTAGTAACACTGCCACCTGGTGGACTGTTGCTTAACTGACACCAGTGTTGACTTAAAGTATGTTTATGCATTAACACATAATCATCTGCAAGCCCTGCAGCCTCAGTTGCTGTCTGCGCTTTTTGCTCACTGATATAAACTGCAACACGATTTGGAACCAAATTTTTTAATGTTTCCAGTACAATTAAGTTGCACATCCCCTCAAAGTCATTTATTTCAGCAGCTGAACACCAACGTAAGAAATGCATTTGTAAATCACGCGCAAACTCAAGATAAGTCTGCTTTTCAGCTTTCTTCCAAGATCTAATTTGCTGCCTATAAAATTCCGGAAAAACGCTCCTAAGTTTTTAACGCAGCGACCTTGACTTTTATATAATCTTGACTGTGCTCCGAAGTTAAAGATGAATACGCTTCCTGGGCTTTACCCGAGAATACGGTCTGAAGCATTAATGCACGGACTGCGTTCGGCCAGTTACGTGCATCAGCAATCTGTTCAAATAATGCAAAGAATGAATCTGGATCCTTTTCGCAGAATTTAGGCACACGCCACAGATTTCCTGTCACATCAAAACCAAAACTAGACCCTCTCAAAGAAGTTGCCTTTGAACCTGTCGCGGCAACGCTTTCCTTGGTTGATTCAAATTCACGTTCAAATTCCATCCTGGCGTGCGCAGTCTCCTGACACATTCTCTCCACCGCCAAATCCCTATCCATTTCGACCTTCATTTTAAACTTTTCATTCTCAATTTGTATCATAAGCAACTCCTTTTGCTGTTCAAACGTTAAGCCAGAAGTTGACAAAGAGATTAAAGGTAATAACCTACGACTTTTCTACTAACACTTCTTTTTCAATTAGATTACTTCTCAAAATAGCCTCAAAGCATTCCTTAAGCATATTACTATTGACCTCAATGTCATAATGTTCAGCTATCTTAAGAAACTGCTCTTTCGTACAAAGTTATAACAATTCCTCCGACGGAGACGATATAAACTCCTCTGCGATCGACATTTTAACCGCGTGCATGAAATCTCAGCAAAACAAATACCAATAAATCATTACCTTGGTTACCACACAAAACTTAACCAAATAAGGTGCGCCCCAGTAACTATCTCGATCCAAACTGCCTATCTATACCAAACCCTAGTCTTCATGCGGTTACTGATGGTGGTTCCATTATGCACAAAGCCCGATGGCAAGGGAAAGCAACCAGAATCTGGTGACTTCCCTAAATCCACGGTAGTGCCCCCGAGACAACTGCTCTCTCCACTTTCATCGCAACACTATGCAAACAAACAGGCGAAACCCAAAGGGGTAATGCCACTTAAGCCTGTCAGGGAAGCACCCATTTGATCAAGAACTGTTAAAGTATTTACTTACCCAGACTTACATGCACATCGGTCAAAAAATAACGTCCCCAAAACAAACACCGCGCAAACTTTTTCAATGACCTGCTTCCGCACTAGACAGCGTGGTATCCTACTATAATTAGCAAGTAAACTGGTGGACAAGCCCCCATTTGTCACAGCCTGGCTCAGGGTTGTGACAAAATAAAAGAAAGGATGCGGAATTATAGCCAAAAATATAATACATTTATTTTATAGAGAAAGAATAATCCAAGACAAAAAACCGGCGAAGCAACAACATAACAAAATGAGGCGCGGAAGGTGGGAGCTCCCAATGAAGAGGACGACATTCCTTTTGTTAGGAGAGAAGACGCCGGGCCCAGGTGTCCTCAATCTCCATTATGAACTGCAGCACCGCCCCCTAAAACACAAACAAACCAACACCGAGAGCAGATATGCAGCCCGTCACACACTGCATGCTGCTTTTCAAGGCGAGCTTCCACTGCATGTCTCTTCACAATGAAAATACTCATATATTTTACTTTACTCACCCGATTCATCATCATGTTTTCCACCGCAAATGACGAAGATCCGTGGGACGTCGAATCCATTCAAGAATCCCAGCAACAGCATCCCAACTAAGCAGAGGAAGCCACCCAAGACGAGAGCAATGTTTCCGTCCGTCGGAGCTCTCGTTTAGCAAGTAAATCCTCCAGTCTTCCCAGTATTAATGACTGGCCACTGCCTAAGATTTAGGAGGTCTTGTTCAGGAGCAATCTTCCGGCTCTGATGGGAGCCACTCATGAGGATTCGTTTACTTTACTGTGTGAGAACATTGACGTGTCTTCGACAGAACTACTCCCCCCTCCTCCCTTCTCCAGTAAGAAAAACACCCAAAAGAGAAAAAACTTCAAAGCTACTTCCACTCCGGCCGAGGTTACACCTAAACGGACAGCTGGTCCCGCCATTTCAGCTGAACAAGCCATGCTCCAGTCCAAAGCAACGACCCAGTGTTGTCAGCATTGTCCAACATTCAGTCTTCTCTCTCCACCATGAACTCCAGAATTCAGGCTCTGGAATCCGCCATCCGGAAAATCCTTGTTTCTACGGTCCGTCGACATCGCACTCCACATCAGCTAAGGTGCCGCAGCCCTTGGTTCCTGAGCAGGATGATGACGTCACACCAGCGGCCATCCCGCGGAGGACAATGGGAAGTGCAGTTCTCGTGTCCACCGGCTTTCCATTCTTTTCGCCGGCTGCTATAATCTCTCATCAGTTAAGAAGCCAAATCTTAGCAGGTAACAATGTCAACCTTATTAAAATATTACTGGGCTCAGAATCAAATGATAGGCGTGTTGTAGATTGCGGTGATGTGTCAGTTACGCTTAAAGACAGCGACCCTCGACTTTCAAAGACACTAACTCTAGCTGAATTTAACGTAGCCTTTGGAGCATATAGAGATGTCATATGCGAAACTTATCCGGCTCATAGAGCAGAGTTAGACACGTATTTGGCCATCATATATGACCTACTGTAGCTCTGACATATGGTGGAACTCTCTTCTATGAGTATCATAAATCCTTCTCCACTAAATCCGCCATGTACATTCAGCGATTTAATCAAAGACTGGACTGGTCCATAGTTGATTTGACACTTATCAGCAAACATTTCACTGGTCACCACGCTCTTTCCTGCTCGATTTGTGGCTCTCATTCTCACACTTCCAATATGTGCCCAAAACTGTGTTTCTCCATCTTAAGCCTGGTCCAAGTCTCCAGCCTGGTGATTCTAAGGTGATGCCATTCACCACTCCATTATGTTATAATTTTAATGAAAATGTTTGCAAATTCTTTAGTTGTAAATATATTCATGCTTGTAGTTACTGCGGGGATGGTCATCCAAAATCTGTTTGCCCAAGACGAACCCGCTTTCTGAGAAAGGATAAAAATAAATAAAACCTTCAACTCCAGTCAACGTCCCCAAGCTGGGAGGAGCATTGAGAAATCATCCCAATCGCTGTTTTGTCAATTATTTATTAACTGGTCTTGTCCATGGTTTTCTTGCAGGATTGTCTCTGTTACCTAAGTCCTCTTTTGTCTGTAAAAACTTGCTTTCTGCTTCAAAAGAAAGTGAAGTGGTAGATTTATTGTTAGAAAAGGAGGTTAAGAAAGGTTTTATGATTGGGCGTTTGATACATCCCCCTTCACAACCCATCAAATTAATCCCATAGGAATCGCTACCCGTAAATATTCTGTTAAAAAGCGATTATTTATCTCTCCACCCCTCAAAATGACAATGATCAAAGTATTATATATAATACTTATATAAGTCTTATTCCTTCAGCTACTTTTTCTCTTTTTTATGCCTCCATTGATGATGCAATCAAGCAAGCAGGTAGAGGCGCTTGGCTAGCAAAGGCAGATATCTCAGACGCCTTTAAAGTTATGCCTTTACATCCATCACAGTGGCCTTTATTTGGAGTTAAATGGAGAAATAAATGTTTTTTATTTGCAGTTAGGCTTACCTTTGGCTGTCGCAGCAGTCCAAACATATTTAATTCACTGTCAGAAGCATTGTGTTGGATTCTTCTCAACAACTGCAAATTGCCGTTCGTGCTTCACTTTTTAGATGATTTTCTATTAATAGATTATCCACACGCAAAATCAGATCGCTGCATCTTGACACTAAACATCTCAGGCAGTCGTGGCCTAATGGTTAGAGAGTCGGACTCGTGACCAGAAGCTTGCCGGTTCGATTCTCGGGGCCAGTGGGTAACGACTGAGGTGCCCTTGAGCAAGTCACCTTACCCCTACTTGCTCCCCGGGTGCTGCAGTGATAGCTGCCCACTGCTCCGTGTGTACGTGTGTTCACGACTTGCTGTGCGTGTGTTCACTACTCTCTGGATGGGTTAAATTCAGAGGTCACATTTCGGGTATGGGTCACCATACCTGACAAATAGGTCACTTTCACTTCACTAAAATACACGTTCAACAAATTGTGCATTCCTCTCTCCGTCAGAAAAATGATAGGTCCCCTTAAAGTTATCGAGTTTCTCGGCATCACATTAGATTCCAATCTCATGCAAGCCTCATTGCCCATCGAAAAATTAAATCGCATTAGACAAGTCATGAGAAATGTTCGGATGTCAGCATCTTTTTCTAAAAGAGATTTGCTTTCGTTGTTAGGCCACCTTAATTTTGCAATGCAAATTATTCCCAAGGGCAGGTCCTTTATAGCTAGGCTTCTTGACCTCTCAAAGTCAGTCAAGGATCTTAAGGACGTAGTTACCTTAGATGCAGGTTGCAGATCAGTTCTTAGCTTCTGGTCTTTGCTGCGATAACTGGAACGGCATCTCTTTCTTTTATAATGATGATCTCGAGTCTTCTGCAGCCCTTAAATTGTACACAGATGCTGCGCCTTCCATTGGTTTTGGGGAGGTTTTTAATGGTCAATGGTTTGCTAGCGCATGGCCAAATGAGCTGCTATCTGTACCTGATACAATCTTGTCAACCGCTCTGTTGGAACTGTATCCCATTCTAATAGACTATATTTTGTGGGGTAAACACTGGGCTAGGAAACAAATCCTTTTCTTTTGCGACCACGAGTCAACCGTTTATATAATAAATAAGTGTCGATCCTCAGTGCCATTCATTAATATATTTGATAGGCACCTTACTTGGCTATCAGTCATGGGTAACTTCAAATTCCGGGCAGCTCACATTCCAGGTTTAAACAATCAAATTGCTGATTCTTTGTCTCGATTTGAATTTCAGAAATTCCATCTCCTATGTCCAGAGGCTGCGCCATCCAGCCTGGTCTGCCCCTCTTTCAGCCAAACCTTACTGTATAGACACGACCCTTCAGTCTTATTTGCACTCTGCAACTCGCTATATGCATAAAGGTCTAGCTATATCCACATTAAAAATGTACGACTCCGCTTGGTCTCACTTCAGTTCTTTCTGTGCCACCTGCTCTGTAGCTGTTCTGCCTGTTGATATTTCATGTGTCAGTGCTTTTATAGTTCATTGTTTTGAATCGAGAAAAATGCAGCCTTCAATCAATCAAGCCATCCTCGAGGCTCAAAAAGCTATGAGTGCAGCTCTTTGAATTGTGGCTTGAAATTTTTTTATATCGGGCGCATTTACTAATTTAATTTATTCTATTTTGCTTAATATTGCTACACTTCTCATGCTTCTTTCATCAAATCAGTCAGCTCTTGCAGTAACTTGCATTCACACTATTCATTTGGCAGATGCTTTTATCCATATGATAACAGTTAAAGATCAAGCGACTTGTCTTGGGAAGGCAATAACATGAGAAGTGCAGTAATTCAAGTTTCCGTTAAAGTCAGTACTCTGAACCACTTTTTAGTTCATCTGCTGGCTCTTCGATTTGGCAGGAAGAGCCAGAGAGGTTTGCCTGGGATGGTTTTGTTTGGGGTGGTTGAGCTGCTCTCCCAGCTAAACCGGTAGAGTCACCCCAGATGCTGTTGCTGCTTCCCTGTCTCACTTTTCATGGAGCGGGGAATTTAGAACATACCACCAAAAAATGTAAATTCAACAATCTGCCAATAAAATATTGTTTACTTGTGTTTTTCTTGACTTGAAAGGTCCTGACTGAAATCAAGAATCGGCGTTAGTTCAGGCAGGCCTTGTAGTCAAGCTTGGATATCAGCTGTCATCAGCTGATCACAAATTCAAACCCAGCCCATATCAGATGATCCGATACGTTCTCTCAATTGAGCGCCTTATTTAAATTCTGTTTCAGCCAAGCCTGACTCGCTGCTTCCACTGCATGCTGCTTTTCAACCCACCACCTCCCCAGCTCATCCTTTAACTAGTGTTTTACTTAAATCAATGGCACTCTGTTGTCATTGTTGCATGCTCTGTTCTAGGGGGGGTTGAGCTGCTCTCCCAGCTAAACCGGGAGAGTCACCCCAGATGCTGCTGCTGCTTCTATTTCTACTGCTCCTACTGGAGGAACCACTCCAGTAGGCTCCGGCGGCTGGACAGCGGGCTCTGGCAGCTGGTCCGCGGGCTCTGGCGGCTGAGCAGCAGGCTCTGGGGGCTGAGCAGCGGGCTCTGGCAGCTGGGCAGCGGGCTCTGGAGGCTAGGCAGCGGGCTCTGGAGGCTGGGCAGCGGGCTCTGAACACACTTGGAGGCCGGACGGGACCGGCTCTGAACACACTTGGAGGCCGGACGGGACCGGCTCTGAACACACTTGGAGGCCGGACGGGACCGGCTCTGAACATACTTGGAGGCCGGGCGGAACCGGCTCTGAACGTCTTTGGATGCCGGACGGGACCGGAGCCTGTCGTATCTCCTGCATCTCCATATCTGCCATGAAGATATCGGTCAGTCCTGGTGGCAGCGATGGCATCGTGAAGTTTAGGTCCAGTATTCTGTCACAGTTCATGCAGGGAACACTCGAAACAAGCAGATAATCAAACAGGTTTTCTTTAATCCTTGGAGAACACAGGAAAAAAGCACAACACCGTAGACATTCAATACTGGACAATGAACACAATCATGGGGATAACTTAAATAATACAGGTAACGAGGGATATACAAGTGATGGGGATTAACAAATAATGTCCAGAGATGGAGATCAGGTGAGATGGGCGCCAAGGATTATGGGTACTGTAGTCCGGTGATGGAAGCAGGCAGAAAGTGAATTGTTACAGGTCCGGTCAACCACATCTCTCGCAACATTCAAAAAACTACTTAAAACCCTTCTCTTCTGTGAATACTTGACAGACAAAAAAAAACCTAACCCTCTCTCTTTCTCTCAACAGGTAGTGGTCTAGCTTTTGTTGAAACTAGTAACTTTGTATTAGCACCTATTGTATTATTGCGCCTGTATGAAATATCGCTTACTGCTCCCTGAACTCTTTGTAAGTCGCTTTGGATAAAAGCGTCTGCTAAATGACTAAATGTAAACAGAACAGGGCAGAGAGATCATTATAATTACTACACTGGGTTTAAATTTCCTTGTTTCATGTCTTCGAGTTGTTATTTATATAAATAAATGAAAGGTTACAACTCAACTCAACTTTATTTATATAGCGCTTTTTACCAGTTTCATTATTACAAAGCAGCTGTACATGAGACATATTGACTATAAGCAAAACAATTAAAGTTATACCTGTAAAAACAAGAAAAAGGTGAAAACACAGAAGACAGACATGCCCATAAAAAAACACTCCACACACACAATATGCAATGTACTAACACACATAGACATAGACACACACACGGACGCGCAGACACACGGACGCGCATACACACACACACACACGCACACACACACACACACACACGCATGCATAGTGAAATCAGAGTGAAAGCGAAACAGAGGTCAAACATTAAACAAATTATAAATTCCTATATGCAATATTAATTAAGTAAAACTTTAAGATTCTAATTCTAAAGCAGCCCCCCGGCCAGGCAAATAGGGCAAAACAGTATGCAAATGGTGGCGAGGAACCACGAGGTTTTTTATTTTATAATAAAGTATTGTGTGTTCGCTACTGCTGCCTGAGCTTGGGTTCTTCCACGCACCGCCGTGACAGTTTTTTAACCTTAAATCATGTATACACCATTGCATTACATCTAAAACATACGATAACATTTGTTTTAGCTGTGTCATATGACCCCTTTAATTTTTTTATTATACAGAACATAACGTTTTGAAGTAAAATCATTAATTTATTGGTGATCATTGCAGTATGCACATTTGCAATTCGACAGATCAGTCAGCCAGTGAACTATCCCTTGAAATAAGTAACTGATCTACCAAAGATAAAAAATCGTTGATTTTGAGTTGTGCTCTAATAATAGTGACGGGTGCCTGAGCGAGGAGCACTTATGATCAGGGCCGGATTAAGAACAAATTGGGCCCTGGGGCTCAAACCCAACGGCCCCCTTCATTTTATTGCCACGCCACAGTGTCTTCTACAGTGTTTATTACATTTTATTGCTATTATTATTATCATATTTAATTATCTATTATTATTATTTTATCTAATTTTCTAATATTTTAATTTCATTTTATATTTATTTCTTATATTTACTTTTCTAATTATTTTATCAAATTTTCTGTTACAGTAATTACATTTTATAGCTAATACTTATTTTTAATTTGTGTTTTATATAAGCACAAGTTCACATACTAAACTTTCAATGCTATTAAAAACAGTGGTGTAAAGTATTGGAGTAAATGTAATTAGTTACTGTACTTAAGTATCTTTTTGGCTACTTTGTATAGTTGTACTGAGTATTAAAGATATTAGCAACTTTTACTCTCTACTTGACTACATTTTTGAACAAGTATATGTACTCTTTACTCCACTACATTTGTAATGACTAATGCAATTACACATTACATTTTGCATGGCACCTATCTTTTTTTGCAGCAGTTTATTTTTGCTACAGAAGAATTAATATTGCCATTTAAAGGGCATTGAAGGTACTTAAGAGACCTTTTTGGAAGGAGTTTGGTTTACCTAGAGCGCTTGAGCTTAAATGAGACTTGGGTGTTTGTAATAGATGCTATGGTGTTATAAAATGGTTATATGGTGTTATTTGTTATAAAAGTTATGGTGTAGGCCATGACTTGTTGCAATTTTGAGGTGTTCAGTCTTATTATGATTTAAGAAAATAAATGCGATTGCTCTCCTCACGTATCGACTGTTTCTTGTTTTTCACTGACGTGTCTCTTAAGTGTTGAGGACTATAGTGCTGCTTTGAGCCTACATTCAGTATGAGTAAAATACTCAAGTACTGTTAAAATCAGATACTAGAAGACTTTTACTGAAGTCGTTTTGGAATTGGTGACTTGTAACTTGTAATGGAGTAATTTTCACTGCAAGGTATCTGTACTTTTACTTAAGTATGGTTTTCAGGTACTCTTTACACCTCTGATTAAAAAACATTAATATTAACTCAATATTTATTTCTTATATTTACTATTCTAATTATTTGATCTAATTACATTAATTATAGCATTTCAATAGTATAACTGAGAGCTATCATGTCTAACAGGTAGGAAATATACATAAATTGAATAAAGTTCTCAAACACTTTACAGTCTTTAATGCTAAATTCTAAATTAAATATAGACGAATTGTCATTAAAGCTAGAAAACACATTGAATTCATTTTTTCTTTTGTCCTCTCATAAGATCCCAGTGAAATAAAAAATTACAATGCCTATTTTTTCATGAAATATTGCAGCGTTTATTGTAAATAGTTTATCAATGTGGGCCATTCTCTTTTTAAAATTTGTGTGCCCTCATGATCTTTAGCTAAAATTTGAAAATGCACTTGCTTCCTGTAATAACTTAACATCTTAAATGACATACGTTCTAAATGGCTTCGGAGCATCTGTTAACTCCTCCCCTTCAACTGTCAAGTCGGCTGCCAGTTCCATTTCAAAATGCAAAGGCTGTTTTTACACAGCCAATCAAATCGCAGAGAAGGACAAAAGCCGTGAAATTCCCTTGCACTCGGAAATGCGTCAAAATACGGAAGTAAAAACGATCACAACTTCCGGTTCATGGGGACTTTAACATTAGTGACAGGAGTCACAGCAGCAGATTTAAGAATGCGGCCCCTTTAAGAGCTGTCCTGTTGCGTTTTTCCACGTAACACAGCTAGAAGCTGTCTATCTACACTGAACGTGTAAAAGCAACTGTTTCAAATCGCGCTTAAGTGGTTTAAAAGCCTACATGAATAAGAGCGTGATTATATAATGTAACGCTAGACAAAGGATGACAAAACAAACGGATGCTGCTTTAATTGCGTTAATATTTTTTATGTAAAAAATATCGCATGGGTTAACGCGTTAACGTTGACAGCCCGACAAATTTTCTATTATTTACTTACCGATAAAAAGTCTTCTTTAGAACTTTAGCTGAGCAAAAAAACCCTAATGATATCGTTAAAATCCATGCTTTTAACCATGTGACATGTAGTATTCCAAGAACATCCGTGTTAAAAGTCTTTCTTGGCCACAAACGAGACTTAATACAATATAACTTTGAGAAGGAGCGCTCTCCTCTCCCTCGCATTACCGATCAGATGTGCTGTCTGATGTAAGAGCCGGCGCCAATATTTCACCGTTCACCAGACTATTACTGTCGTTTTCATCACCCGCACTTTTTCTGCAGTTTTTCCGCAGTTTTGCACAAACGCCTTACAGCAGTCGCTCCTCTGTTTCTCTGGCCGCTCTGTGTCTGCGCTCGATGCGGCTGCCTCCTCTTCCCTCCCTCTCAAACATGACACCGGCTTTGAGTGTGACCGGCTGATGATTGGCTGTTCTGCCTTAAGTCCGGCCTCTCTTGGTGTGTTAGATTTATCGGTCAGCTCGTGCTGAGGAGGAGGGAACTTATGGTTATGGTTATTTACATCTCCCTTTTCCAGGTACTTTGAATGAGTGTTTATGCTTTCGAGGTTTTTAAATAAGCTTGATATGTGTTTGGGAAGATGTTCTGTTTATGTTTTGTTGACATGTCGAGAGTTTTCTGTATTATATTTCATTTTTTAGACTAATGCTAATTGCTAATTGGGATATTGTTCAGCAGCTAGCTAAATTCGGTTATGTATGTGGCATGCAATGTATAAAGTAACTGTGATGAAGAAGGCAGGGAATTGATGAGGAGGAGGGACAAATTGTCATTGTTAAACAGTGTATTTATGGGTTTATTGCCAGTGCAATTGATTTTGATATTTTGAGCATTGTTTGTTGATTAGCTGAATACTTTTGTGGATACTTACCTGTTGTGTTTGATTGTACCTGTTGAGGAGAAAAAAGTGAGAAATGATGTCATTGTTTGCATACCTGTTGAAGAACTCCGCCAAGGCAGAGGGTACTTGCCCAGATCGGGTGCAAAGGATAAATAAGGGGCAAGGGCTCGGCCGTAATAAGGGGAATGGGTATTATAATAATGCAGGGGGGTAGACCAAAAAAATAAGTTCCCACCATGTGGGAACGTAGCTCCTCAATAGTTCCACAAAAATAATAATTCTTCCAGAAACAAACCAACGTATAACATAAGGAAGAGTCCAAAAATAATAGTCTCACAATAAAGAGTAAGAATCTCGTAATGCCGTAGGGCAGAGTTCTGAATATTCCACAAGGCAAGTTGCCAGACGAATCTCCACAAGGCAAGTTGCTAAACGAATCTCCACAAGGCAAGGTACTAGACGAATATCCACAAGGCAAGGTACTAGACGAATATCCACAAGGCAAGGTCCTAGACGAATCTCCACAAGGCAGGGTACTAGGTAAAGTCCACAAGATCCAAGTTGCAGCAACGCCAAGGAAAAACACCTCCACTGAAAGACACTAGAGCAGCCGGGATCTGTAGACAGGTGAATGGCAGGCACAGTGCATACAAACTAGAGTTGGAGCCTAGGCACAAAGAGTGATTATGAAGGCTAAAACCCAGATTAAATTAGAGGAACAACACTCAACCAACATTAACGGACCAACACAGGACAGAGGAAAAACCCCGGGGGTAATATAGAGGAGGAAATCAGAGCGTGATGAGCAACCAAGAGGGGAGAGAGGAAAGCTAAAGTGAAACCAGGTGAGGCGAGTGAAACAATAATGAGTGGGTAATAGTGAAACGAGGGGGGCGGGGTAACCGACGCAGACACCGAGCACACGGTGAGCTGTCAAACCGCACCATGTGATCAACAAAGAACAAACAAACAGGTGCTCAAACCCGGGACCTGACAATTAATACTTTTACAAATGCAAAAATAAATGCGTCTTTATCTGACTGCACAAAACGACATGGGGTCTTTTTCATAACAATCGCTTAAATTTAAAACGTGAACTGTTGTCGTAATAAGCGACATGCACAAACAACCTGTTGAGTCATATTTCTTCGAGGACAGGCTGCTTTTAGAAGAAATTTACTCTCACACATGAATCTCTTCCTCGTGTCAACAGAAAATAAAGGAGAATTCAGCTCGCATGACAGATGTGAGATTCCATCGCTTACACTTTCATGGAGATACTAGTGTGGTTTTGTAATAGTTTTTATGGATTTCCAGCACAGTAGTTAGCAGAGTAGCCTACAAATTCTTATGTGCTTTGCAAACACGGCACACAACTGTAATTTTCTGCACTTTGAACATAACCAATAGTTTAACCATCTCCAGACGCTTTATCTCTCGACAGCTACAATATGATGAAATAGTGCAAATATGGAAATTTGACTCTCTAAAATTGTGTATTCACTTGTTGCACCGCAGTCTTCCATTAAATGTTTGAAAAGGTTACTGTAAAGCATTTCACTTTATGTGCAAATGCTCTTCTTATTCATAATCAGTTGCCTACAGAGAATCAGGTGACAGATGTAAGGACAGACATATTCTCCAGTAACATATGCATGTGCCGTACACACAGACAAACATTCACATTTTACTGCTGTATGTTACTCTGAGTGTTTCTTTACAATAGAACGTCATATTTTGATTTTGATGATTCATCTGATCAATGAGACCCATGTAGTAATGAGGATTTATGAAAGAAAATATGATTCTCTCTCTCCATCTGGCTCTCTGAGATGTTTTATTACGCATGGTGAGATGGGATTGAGTTTGAGTTAGTCATTGGGTTAGACTGGTTGAGGAGGTGTATTGTCAAAGTAATGGCAATATTCAGTTGGAAGATTCTAAGGTTTGAGCGTAAAGAGCACTGCCACATTTTCTTATCTCAAGTTGTATAACCTTTCTCATGTAGGAAAAGGTCGACCCTTAAATCTATCAATATATTATGCTGTCTTTTAATAGAGATATTATTCTTAATAGACTGTGCTTTGCCAGTTCTTTCGCTTCACCTTGTGTTACTGGCTGTTATATTTCATTGTCTGCTTTGATAGATTGAGTCAAACAGAAGGTGACAGGCCAAAGTATAAAGAAAAAACTAATGCAGAGAGGATGAATGAGGTTATAATCTGCAAACAGTGCAGTTTTTTTCTTCACATGACAACAGATTGAACTGAGACATCAGGAGACATTACAGCAGAGGACACGAGTCACAGTCAAATGATATAACTGCGATCATTAGGAAGATTTCATGAATGGTGTGTTTTTTTCTGTGTCAATTAGATCCATTAATAATAGACATGTGTCTTTGCCTTCTATTGGCTTTGATATTTAAAGGGCCAGAGCTATGTGAGTGATGGGTGGGAGTACGAGGTGCAGTGGCCCGACAGCTCATGTAGTATTGATGTCATGGGTCCAGTGGAGCACAGTATACTCAGGGATAGGGCCGTGCGATACTGAAGAAAAATGCCATATACTAGAAGTGGCTGAATAATGCAATATGTGATACGATAATGCTTTAAGTCTGGAAAATCAATTTAAACCAGAGATGTAGTGAAGTATTTTTACTTTGAGACAAGTGTATTTTTCAAGTATCTGTATACTTTATGAGAGTGTTTTTACTTTGGAAAAAATACTGCACTATCTTAAAAAGCATATAACATTTGTTTTATTCTACTATATTTCATAAATAAGTTATTTTTCCTTTAATACAGTATTTACTGTAAGTACATTTAAAAAATCTAGTACTTTCTAGTAAAATCTAGTTACAATACTTAGAAGAAGAACGTATAAGATTTAAATCTACTTTAGTGTTATAAGTAAAAAAAAACATATGATATAGGCTGTACTTTATAATGTAGCGAAGGAAAAATTTTACAAAGTAAAAACATTCTAATAAAATATAGATATTTAAAAATGTACTTGTCAGTAAAAATACTTAAGTATACTGCACCACTCATTTAAACGATATCAAAATAAATATAATACATGTTTATAGATTATGGATCATCTTCCACATTATGGATCATGTGACTTTGATTGGAGGTAGCTGAGTGGGTGTTTGTAGGGAGTGGGGGGGCTTGTTGGTTGTGGTTCGGGGCGTTTCATTGTTGGGACTGTGTGGGTCTGGTCTGGTTGGTCTTGTTTTGTGGTCGATGTCGGACAACAGAGGAATAAAGTTAATTATGCCATTACTATTTTCCCCTGGTCGTTGTCTGTTGTTGATCGCGGAATGGGACCGGGTTGGACCTGCACGGTTTCGGCAGGTGGAGCTTCCTGGCGCGGCTCGTGGGCTCTCCCTGTTCTTCGTGGACGTTGCTCGGTGGCTTTGGTCGGGGTCACTGAGTGCAGCTATGACACGTCAGAGGAGATTTTTGCATTTATTTATTTATTCATTTATTTATTAGATATTATTTATTATAATGATCTTGCTTGGTCTATAAACACCATGCACTGTGCTGTGTTTTACCTTTCTGTGTTTTTCTTATTTGCTCCTGTAAAGCTGCTTTGGAACAATGCACATTGTGAAAAGCGCTATATAAATAAAATTGAATTGAATTAAATTGAATCATCTTCCACACATCAGAAACAGTAGCTCTGCTATCTGCATCACCTTGATACTTTAATTAAACACAACTTTTGGAAATTTACCTTTATTTAGTTATTGCAAACCATGCGATATGCACATTTACGATATTTAATAGATCATGGAGCCCCAGTCAGGAGTTTCTTGATACAACCCTGGATATTTACACAGACTGAAAGAAGAGAAGCTAGAACTTTCTGCAGTCTCTGAAATCTTCATTTGATGGATGATTAGTTGGATGTCTTAAAGTAATAGGTTCCCCCAAAATCCAAAATTAGTTTACCCATCCTCATGCCAGATGAATACGACTTCTCAAGTTATTTAAAAAAAATATTCCAGCTCTCATTGTCTTTGTAATTCCATTTGGATGGTCCAAATGAGTACATCCATCATTAAGAAATCCATAAGTGTTTTCTGAAGTGATGGGTTTGTGTAAGGAAAATAGTTACTTTTTTTACAGTCATACCTGCAAACTACTCGCTTTTTGGCCGTTTTGAATCAAAAATAGGTCATTTATTTGAATAGTATACGATTTTTTTTTCGTGGGGGGTCTTAGGCGTCTTCTCTCGAGTGTCTGAAACGTCTTTGGTCCAGCACCTGGATTTGTTTGGCCAACCAGAATCAACAGACTTTTTTTGGTCCTTGGGCCCGTGGAAGGATTGCTCAAAGGGACGATTGCAAAGTGTCGTTCGGATAAAGAGAGAACGGTGTTGATATTTATTATTCAGTTCGCCTGTGTGATGGAAAGGCTATGTTATGAGAGACAGTTGCCCGTCTCCCTTTTGAATTTCCACTTCTAGAGCTCTGCCCTTCTAAGTGAGTAAGGCACTTATGTGCGATTGATATTCGTCCGAAGTTTGAGTCGCAGAAGCTGTAGTTTACAGATGATATTTAATAATTATTTTAGAGACCAATCAATTCGCTTCATAATACATTAACTGGTCATCAGGAGCCACGCGGATTACTTTTGTATTGCTTGTATCTGCTTGTTGAACTTTCTTTTTTATGAAAGCTCTTAATAACTCTTTTTTTTGAGCTCTTGTAACTCGCATCAATCAGGTCATGCACTTTATCTCTCTTAGAGGCATGGTGGGTGATCGTGTCCAGAAATTTTTTTTGTCATGTTGGTCGGAAACCTCTTTACACCCTGATAGCAATCAAGAAGTAGTGGTCAAATAAAATGTTTATAATTATATTTCATCTGTGAAAGGAGTAAAACCAAAAAACGATCGCCCAATCAAAACGTTCTGGCTGAACGCTGTGACTGGTCATGTGTACATTTTCAGCCAACGTATTTTGCATACCACTGCGCACCCTTTTCATTCACACAGACATCATACATCATCAGCGCCGTAGCGCGCTCACGTCCGCAGTGTCAATGTAGGGAGAATGGCGGACAATCAGCAACAATCAAACTACAAAACGAAAGTCAGTTTTTGAAAAAGTAGTGACGAAAAACGTCTGGATCATGAAAAAGGAAAAACTGGAATTAACATCGGTTCATCTTTTACACGATGGAGACAGCTCTGGCAGACAAAGGGTCTGAAAGACGACACCATGGTTGCTCTCTTTCTTTTGGACAGGTATGTATACGCTTCGAGAAGAATTTAACGGATTTAGTTTGTAATTCGTTACGTGGATTTACGAAATACATTCATGTGTTTGGAGGAGGCGTGACTTTGGACAGCGAATCGCATAGAGGGTGGGATTATGATTTCATTGCTAGCAGGCTAAAATTAACACCTTTCCAAATCAACCACTACACCTCTGATAACTCTTTTAACATCAGACCCGCACTTTTTCTCAATCCTGCATGTTTTATAACCAGAACGTCAAGAGTCAAGACGCACAAACGCTTTGCTTCTAATGGACACGCATCCCTTAGGAAAGACTTAGGAAGGTGCACCTCTCAGAAAACGTAGACAAACAAAGATCATTTTAGATATTTAATTATGACTTGGAGAATTGGGATCGCGAGACGAGGGCAATGTATTATTTTTTTTATGAAAATCTCAAATTCGACTAAAATCCATATTTTTCCTGTAGCTCAAAATTATTATGTGATTAGCTGCTGCTCCATATGTGTCATGTGGTGCACTTTAAAAACTTTTGCAGGCCAAAAGACTGAAGAAAATGATAATTCCATTCCATTTCTGTCAGTGTTTCCAAAACAAGATTAAATGTCAGTGTTTTGCTTTGGGAATGTATGCTTTGTAAACGCATACAGTGTGTGTGACATATATAGATGAAATTGATTTCAGGCAGTATAAAATCCCTTAACAATACTGATCTCTGAGTAAGGTCAGACACACACTCCTCACAATGAAGCGCCTGTAGACCAGACATGGTTGTGATCTTTTTTATTGCTGTATAGCACTAAACATATTTCTTAATTGGTAAAAATATAAAATACAAAAATAAAATCATCACTGTATACATTAAAAGCTCACTCTCTTCTCATTTTAAACCCATATACATATGTTAGGCACATGAGGCCACTTACATATTTGAAACCATAATTATTTTTCTCATGAAATGAGCCCGTTTTACAATCATTTTGATGTGTTTAGCCAGACAAATACATTTTATGCATATCATGTTCTCCTCTGATTGAAGACTTTGTTCTTGATGTGGTCGCTCCTATTAGAAAGACTCCAGGGGTTTTTTAAATCATCCGCCACTCACACAAAAGCGTGGACTCAGTATTCTCTGGATAATTTAGGTGATTCTAGTATCTAATTGGCCATAAATCTACATTTACAATGTCGAACACTGAGACTGACACTCATTTGAGACCTTCAGTTATTGCCGGCCGAGAGAACACAGAGAAATCCTGAACTAACACATACATTTGGGTTCTTGAAAGACCCTTTGAATTCAGTGCAGTTTTCTTGTCCTCTTTTTAGCCCCGTCTTGGTTTTGCTGGTGCAAGTAGATGAATGCAATTCTCAGATATAAATATAGAAAATGTTGACGTCTTTGCGAGGTTGTCGATATGGAAAACCATGTGTTCGCCCTTTGCACCCACTCATTATTTAAAATTAAGTCTTTATATCTGATATCTACCCGAGGACGTGATTTTGAGGCTTGAAGTAGATGAGATGCGTAAACCATAATGAAGTCTTTCTCGATTGCTTGAACTCTTGAATTCTTGAAATTATGCCTCGTATTCTCAAAACAGTAAACACAAATCCATAACATCTCACCCAATTCCCCAAACATCCTATTTTCAGGTCAAAATGAAGCTCTCTTCTCAAAACCATTCAAACTTGCTGAAAAAACCAAGCTTTTCCCCCAGATATGACACACAAGCCCTCAAAAACTCCCACACTACAACATAGTCTTAGACACTGGTGAGATCAATTCAAAACACGGTTACTAAAACCTTATTGAGATTCAAGAATAATTTGACAGCTTAGTGTTTATTAGAATATACAACATAAAAGAGTGCACATAGAGCAAAGTGCAAGAATGAGCTTTAGGAAAATTATACTGTATGTTTACAGTAAGTAGTATAAAGCCCAGTAGATGATTCTAGGATGCACAATTACCTGTGCTCCTATTGATATTATCCTGAGATCTAGGGCTGAACGATTAATCGAAATCGAATCGCAATCGCGATGTGAGACGTTGCGATTTGCTAATCGCAAGAGGCTGCGATGTGGAAGCGATGTGAAAAATAGGAAACGCGTCTGTTCCAAGCCCGCTTTGAGTGGCATTCTTGCTAACCAACTGAGTGAGCGCACCTCCATTATGCCTAATCAGCACTGCCCCAGCCAACTGCATAAACGTCCGTCATTAAAAAAAAGAAACATACAGAAGGCAGGAGAGAGACAGTGTGTGTTATTATGGCATCTGCAGAGTCAGATCGATCATTAGGCAAATAAATACTAAAGAACCGTCCAATTCAGAAGACCGCACACACAGCCTGTGTCATACTCGCGCGACTCTTCCCCGCGTTGCGCGTCTCGCGGACGAGCCGTTTAAACTTGACGCGCATACACAGCCTGTTTCGTAATGTATGGCGTTATTATAATGACAAATGTCGCGAGCGCATTATTACAAGGCGAGAGCGCATTCTTGTCATACGAGCGCGCGAATCTCTCCGCTCGCACGCCGATTTCCTTTGCTCGTGCACAAAACTGGACGCGCGCTTTCAATTATACGCTGCTCTCTTATGAATTTTCTCTCCTCTCGCTCAGTGAGCGTGTGCGCACTCAAAATGCGTTCCGTGCGTCCACGAATCCTTTGGTACTCTTGCTCTCGAGAGGTCCTCCTGTGTGTTCCAGGCATTATAGGCTGTCAAAAGTAGTCAACCAATCAGGGATAGGCTTCCACGGCGGGCCAATGAAAACGCGACCTCTTAACTACAGTAGGCCTAATTGTTAAAAATGCTTGATGAAAAGAGTTGTTTTTCGTGTTCTTTTCTACAAAAGTGTCATGTTAATGTGTAATTCTTGTAAAATAGTATATTGTAAATTGCTGAGTTTCATTCTTATAAAATCTTTTAATATATAAACCTTTTAATGAGTGGATTCTTGCGTGTGGGTAGGTGGGTGGATGGGGGGCACCATGAGGTCTTAATACGCCTCTGGATCCACCACGTTCTCAGGTAACAATTTTAATATATTTGATGCAACATTATTAATCAAATGTATATTATAAATGAACGGTAAGGGAGCGTTTGGTATATTGCATAGAAGTTCAGTTTTATGCCCTGAACTTCTGGAACACTGAATGCAGAACACTTACAGTGTCTGTCTGCAAACGCATTAAATGCATAACCAAATAGGTATAGAATATTATATGATTTTCCAAATGCTCCAGTGCTATTATTGTTTTGATATGTACCGTTACTTGTAGTAAATATTATTTTAGAATAAAGCTAACTTAAGACACCAATCTAAATTGTTCGGTAATCAATTTAGTACTATTTTGACAATACTATGTTTAGTGTAGGACATGCATGAGGACCACATGAACTTGAGGGTGTTGGCCTGTTTTGTCTGAATAACATGGTAGTTAAACTGACGTTTATATGTAGCCTACAAAGCATCCTAATGCCCCGTTCATTTCTAATACACATTTGACTAATAATGTTGCATCAAATATATTAATATTGTTACCTGAGAACGTGGTGGATCCATCTTGCTTCGTTGAAAACGTCGAGTCACTTTCAACCAATAAGATGCCATGTAAGAGGTCGCGTTTCATTGGCCCGCCGTGGAAGCCTATCCCTGATTGGTTGACTACTTTTGACAGCCTATAATGCCTGGAACACCAGGAGGACCTCTCGAGAGCAAGAGTACCAAGGATTCGTGGACGCACGGAACGCATTTTGAGTGCGCACACGCTCACTGAGCGAGAGGAGAGAAAATTCATAAGAGAGCAGCGTATAATTGAAAGCGCGCGTCCAGTTTTGTGCACGAGCAAAGGAAATCGGCGTGCGAGCGGAGAGATTCGCGCGCTCGTATGACAAGAATGCGCTCTCGCCTTGTAATAATGCGCTCGCGACATTTGTCATTATAATAACGCCATATATGACGTTTATAGTACTTGAGTCCGGCTCGGGCATCTGGCAATATGACGAGGCTTGACGCACGCGCGCACCCTGTGTAAACTCACGCCTAGCTCCGCGTTTCAAACAAATGTAAATTCTATCTAACTGTTTTGCTAATTTCACTTGGATGAAATTAAACATTCAGCACATTTTTTACTTGTTTTAAAAAATCCCACATACTTAAACAATAATAAATCAGCCTATGTAAACTATGAACTATTTTAATAATTCACTAACACAATAGAAAATGTTATGGATTTAAGGGTTACAATGGGAGTTGTATTTGTTTTAATGGAAACTATAATAGTGTACACAGGTATTTGGATTGTATTGGTGTGATGTAATCTGGAAGTTGGGAACCAATTGAACAACAGTAAGCCCTATTTGAATAATGCCCAAAGCACACTATAAAAATTAATTTTGTAATGGTTTTAATGGAAACAATTAAATGTTTTTATTTTTGTTGTTATCTTTCAGGGTAACTATACCCATACTGTGCTCCACACAACAATATTGAATTGAAGCTTGAATTAGAAAAGTTAAAATCGCAAATCAAATCGCAATCGCAATGTCTGTCAAAAATATCGCAATTAGATATTTTCCCCAAATCGCACAGCCCTACTGAGATCAGATTGGTTTGTCATCAGTTTTGCAACTGAATGTTTACTGATGGACAAATGTGTGCTATTTGAGTTTACATCTTGACACTTAAGTTCATTATATTGTGTGTTTGTGTTTTCTGAATGAGAACATGGTTAAACCTTTGCAAATTGAGGCTGTTAGTGTGTGGGGTTTGTACAATTTGGTGTATTGTTCTGAGAATGTGTTTATAGTTGTCAGAAAATGGTGTGTTGTTTCATGAATTGTGTGTTAGCAATCGAGAAAAACTGTAATAATACAAAATGATGTAATATTAACAGTTTGCTTTCTAAATGTTGCTGTCACACCATATAAGACACATGTATGATTTATTCGTCAACTACTCATTTGCAGCTGGAAATTAATTGGGTTTTATGTCAACAATATTTTTAACAAACCCTTTCAATCTAATATTAAAAATGTGACATTTCTGTGTATTATACCAGACATCAAAATCTGCTAATTTATGTATATGTGTTTTTAAGAAAACAGATTTACTTACAGAATTTTGATGGCAGATGGCAAACCAGCTAAATTAATTATGTCCACTGGAAAAAAAGTACGTTTTATCTACCTAAACATACTCAGCAACATGAATCTGAATCTCAACGCAGTGTGGATTTTTTACCATGTCTTACCCTGCTCTTGCCTCTTAGCATCCTTACCCGAGACACTATTTGAGATCATTCCTGTGATGAATTCAGACCCGGGCAAACACACTTTACACAGCATCTTTACTGGCCCACATATCAACTCATGCAAGACTCTGAGACCACCGGCAAAAACACGTTTTTCAAATGGAATACTGTTTCCTTACAAATGATATCATGAACATAAGAACAAATGCTCAGCATCTCTCCAGCTGGTGTGTGCTCCACAGGTTTGTGTAAAACCTGATGATCCGTGTTCTCTCAGCATGATTTCAATATGTTTCCCGAGAACATTGTGTGGCCTTAAGCAGAAGTGATGACAAAACATGGTTTTAGAAAGAAACACTTTGCAGTTGTGTTGCACTCTTGTAGGTTTTTGTATAACACTTTTTAAAACTTGCTGTTTATTTTCAGGATTAAACTGAATGAGATTTTGAATCACATACTTTTAGACATGTAACTTCATCTTGTGGCATTTGTTTATTTAACTGTGTGTTATGTTATATTGCCTGTGACATTAAGCTCATAGCTAAAATAAAGCTTTTTGACGGCTCCATAGTTGGTGGAAAGCCCAACGCTCTCTCTGGGATCAGAAAAGCTCTCGGCTTTTCTGAATATAGAGAGCTCACCTGCTGGTCATGGACTGACAGAATTTTCCACAGCAATTGGCTAAAAAACTTGAAGAGATCCTGTTGGTTCTTATTCTCGTTCTCTTCTCAGTAAGTGAGAACACAGCTGGCAGTCTGCTTTGGGTGTCATTCTTGCGTGACCTATAATATATAAGAATTAATTTGTAATGGATGGCTTGCTTTGAATGAGAAGAATCCTGCTGTGAATCCCTTTCCTGAATTAACATGAAACAGCAGAAGGTTGAAGGTGGGGTGCCACAGTGTTTCATACATTCTTTACAATGTTAAACGTGCTTGACATGGTCAACTTGTCAAAAAACGAGTTGGACGTGTGACGTAGTATTTCTGTGCTCTATACACTCCCCCAGTGTTCATAAAGGTCTCGGAAAGTTTTTTTCGAACATGAAAATCTGTTTCGTAACAACTTTTCTTAGTCCCTTATTATGTCTCACGTGAAAGCATGCCCACTTGTCAACTCGCCAGAGCGAGATAAGAGCATGCGCACACGTCAACCAGCTGGAGCAAGAGAGAGAGAGCACTGCATTCGTGAAGTTCAGCCGTGTTGGTTTGTTCACTGCATTTGGGTGAGGAATGTTATATAAACGGTGGATATAACACTGGATTTGGAGATCTGTTTGAAACTGATAGATGGAGTGGTCCCAGCACTAAAAGACGCACTCGGTAAGTGAAACTGAGTCATATGTCTGTGTTTTGTTGGCAATGGGTGCGCACGTGCTTTAGTTCCGCCCACCCCGCATGCGAGCAGGAGGTCGTCTGTTTTCGGAAATAATCATACAGCTGTATCTGTCTTTAATTAATGTGATCAGACTAAAGACTCTTCGAAGATACGAAGTATACAATACTACTGTATAGGCACTCATGATTAATATGAGATTGGCAGAAACTGCGTGTGTTGCATCCGCTTTAACAGACGGTTGTAATAAGACCTGTTGTTTCTGTCAGCAGAACATTGATGGCCATTTAATTTTCATTGATTTGTTTTTTCTATGTTTATTTCATCTTGGTCTAAAACATTTTTGAATCAATAGTTCTTAGTATCTTAGTTTTAGCTTTGCAATGTGATAAAACCCACACAAGAAGTGTAATGAATGTGATTTTGGGCGTCCTCTTTTTTTGCAACCTTGACCTCATGGTCCATAATCCAGCCCTGATCATGACCCACACATTTTCCTCTTTAATAATAATAATAATAATAATAATTATAACAATAATATAGCCAATCCAATCAATGTTTCAAAACAGAGTATTTGTTTATATGAAGAAGCATGAGTTTGTTTATTCATCACAGAAGATTTGAGTGTAAAGACTGTTTGTCTATAAGGATAAAATAACTATAAACTGACCAGCTGCTTAATTTAAAGTTTAGTTTCAGGTTTTATTGGTTTTTACTTCACTTCTGTTGAACATCTGCTGTTTCCTAGAGGCTTATATACTGTCGTGACATTGAGACACTTGTGATCAAGTTAAAAAGTTTGTGCGTCAATTTACCAAAATCGGTTTAATCAGTTTGTAAAAGTGAACGAAACAGGTTACTTCTAAAAACGTTGGTACTACTTAATGTGGACACATTTTAATTTCACACCTTTGAATATTTTGATTTAAGTGTGTAATTTAGTATGGTAAGCACACCTGAGTTAAAGTCTTTGGTGTTGTAGCTCAGGTGATATCAAACATCTCTATCGACTGTGTCAGGATGTACATGCGTGTGAGTCTGAGGCCACATCCACACAAAGCCAGAGCTTTCCCCATTCGATCTTCTTTTGTCCTTTTCACGGCATCGTCTCAAGAAATATCTGCATACACGCAAACTGACTCAAATCAATATAGTATACACACCAAATCAGTTGCCACAGAGATGCACTAAAAACGGAGAAGAAGATTTGGAGATTAAATTTATGCGCTTGGGTGATGACATCCTCATTTAAGAAAATATACGGATCGGCTGTACACACAAAAACGCAAGGGTGGCGTTTTCAGATTTATCCACTGTCGGATCCGGTTTTAAAAAATTGGTTTCAGGCTCCCAAAACGTATCTGTTAGGACGAAACGCTGATACGAAACAAAATCTTTACGTATACAGCTATTTGCGTCTCCGTGTGGATGGCCTCTGACAATCTGCCATACCGTCTGCCGGCATCTTTCTTACTGTAATGTCATGTGGAGTATTAGTTTCTCAATTTCACAATATTTGGAAAAGAAAAACTACAACATATGGAATGTTAAACGTTTATGTATTTCACATAGATTGTAACCTATTGACATCAAAATTTTAGTCAGTCAGTCATATTTATTTATAAAGCACATTTAAAAACAACAGCTGTTGGCCAAAGTGCTGTACAAAAATTAAAACATATACCAAAATACAAAGGTAAACAAAACAAAACAACAGATAATACACTACAGTTATGCCACTGTGCTTACTTGCGACCGTATGCAATATTGAATAAATACGTTTTAAGAAGGGACTTAAAATCAGTGTATGTTGGAGCAAATCTTATGTAAGTTGGCAAATTGTTCCAAAGCTGTGGGGCAGCAACTGAAAAGGCACGGTCGCCTTTCGATTTAAGACGTGACCTTGGAACAGTCAACTGAAGACTACTAGTGGATCGTAGTTCCCTGGAAGCATTACAGTGAAAAAGGAGATCAGAGATATATGACGGAGCCAGTCCATGCAAACCCTTATAAACAAACAACAATGTTTTAAAATGGATACGATGTTTAACTGGGAGCCAGTGAAGAGAGATCAGCACTGGTGAGATATGTTCCCTCTTCCTTGTTCCGGTCAACAATCTGGCAGGAGCATTTTGAACAAGTTGAAGACGTGACAATAGGGACTGTGAAACACCCAAGTACAATCCATTACAATAATCTAATCGGGATGAGATAAAAGCATGTATTACAGACTCCATGTCTCTTAATGTTAAGAATGACTTCATCTTTGCAATATTCTTTAACTGATAAAAACAACTCCTAACCACAGCATTGATCTGTTTATCAAAAGTCAGAGTAGAGTCAAAAAAATTTCTAACATGTGAAGTTTCTAAAAAAAAAAGTTTCTAACATGTGAATGAAGATTACCAGATAGAGGTCCTAGTTTACTGGCCACAACCTCTGAAGAAGCAGGGGAGCCAAAAAGTAAGACCTCAGTCTTAGACTCATTTAACCGGAGGAAGTTGGCAGACATCCACCGTTTAACATCTCTTATACAATCAAACAAACGCTGCAGGCTGGAGCCATCCTTAGGGTGCAGAGGAACATAACACTGAGTATCATCTGCGTAACAGTGGTAAGAAACATTGTGCTTTTTAAATATGGCATATAAAGGAAGCATGTACAAAGAAAATAAAACAGGACCTAAAATTGAGCCCTGTGGAACCCCATATAAGACTGGTGCACAAGTTGAAGAATATTTGCCAGTCTCTACTGAAAAAGTTCGGCCCTTTAAATAGGATATAAACCAATTTAACTCACAACCTTGAATCCCAATTTGCTGTAGGTGATTTAAAAGAATGCCATGATCAAGAGTGTCAAATGCCGCACTGAGATCCAGCAGGATTAAAACAGCACAACTTCCAGAATCAACAATCAGCAGCAGGTCATTTACTACTTTTAGCAATGTAGATTCTGTACTGTGTTGAGGTCTGAAACCAGACTGAAATTTATCAAAACTACCATTTTCCTGTAGGAAAGAGGAGAGCTGATTGAACACAACCTTCTCCAAAACTTTTGATAAAAACGGTAATTTAGAGATGGGACGATAATTATTAAAAACTGCTGGATCCAGATTTGTTTTTTTTTAGTAGGGGCTGCACAGTGGCGTGTTTAAAGTAGGATGGAACTATACCACTGGTTAAACTGTTATTAATTATTGACAATAGACTGGGACTAATAGCGTCGAGTGTCTCTAATAGGAAACGGGGAGGGATGACATCCAAAGAACAAAAAGTGGGCTTCATTTTATGAATAATTTGCACCAGGTAACTGTGAGACACTGGGGTAAATTCTGATAAATATGTAGAAAATGATATGGACTGAAAGAAGTCCAGAGAGGAGGGAACAATACACGATCTTATAACATCTATCTTGTCAGTAAAAAACTTAAGAAAGTTTTCACAGGCCATAGGAGACGGATCTGGATATAAATTAGACATCGGATTTAGCACACTATTAATGGTATTAAATAATATTTTTGGACTATGGGCATTTCTAGCAATGAGATCAGAGAAATAATTCGCCTTTGCAATCTTAACAGTTTTTTGATAGTGAATCATACACTCTTTGACGCAATCATATGATATTTGTAATTTATCCCTCTTCCACTTCCTTTCGGCTTTTCTCCATTTTTGTCTAATAGCCCTAGATTCATCGTTAAACCAAGGGTGTACACAACTTCTGTTTTTTTTTTCAATTTAAAAGGGGCAACAGCATCAAGTATGTCTGAACAAATCCCATTAAACCTATTAACCAGCTCGTCAGGATTAGCTCCAAGACAGTTTGATTCTATTTCATGGATTCTGGAGGAAGTAATATAAGCATCTAAAAATTTTTCAGATGTGGATGAGTTAAAAAACCGAGTACGCCGGCATGCCGAGGCACGGTGTAATACAGGACTAGAAACAGCTATGTTAAAAATAATAGACTTATGATCAGACAGAAAAAATTCCTCAACACCCACATCACCGACCAAAAGGCCACAAGACAAGACCAGATCAAGTGTGTGCCCTTGGACATGAGTGGGGCCACCAACAGATTGTATAAGATTGAAGGTGTGAATAGTTTGTAAAAATTATTTTACCATAGGCTTCGAGGGACAGCAAACATGTATGTTAAAATCGCCCAATATCAAAAGCCTATCTACATTTGGCACCACAGAGGATAAAAAATCTGAGAACTCACTTATAAAATCTTTATTGTACTTGGGGGGTCTATAAACACGTATACATAATAATGGATTACGGCCCTCCATCTGAAATTGCTGAACTTCAAAGCTAGAAAACAATTCTGAAGCAAGTGGACGACATTTTAAATTATTTCTAAAGATAGTAGCTAAACCCCCACCATGACCAACTGACCTTGTCGTGTTAAAAAGGTTATAATCTGTGGGACAAAATTCAGAGAGTGGTCCAAGTTCATCCGGCATTTAGCCACGTCTCAGACATAAACAAGAGGTCCAATTTATTAGATAAAATATGTTCATTAATTGCAAAAGTCTTGTTTGAAATCGATCTCACGTTTAGCAGCGCTATCCTCAGTTTGGTGGAGTCCGTTTCCTGATGAGTAGATTGATGGAGATATGTTGTAGAATTGTGTTGTTGTTGCTCCAACGACGGGAAGTAATCCAATGAACGAAGGTGGCGGGGATTTACTCCTCTTCTACAGACCCGTAGTCTTGGAGAAATACTCCTTGACGAGAGCACCGGTCCTAGTTGCTCTGGGTAGACAGACATGACATCATGCTTGAGGGACCACGAATATGAAATCCGGCCGTGGTCACAGCTAGAGGCCAAACTCCGAGAGTCCGTATGACTCAAACCTCCAAGCGACGATGCGCGGAGGTACCTCCTCAGGCGTACCAACACCCCACCGCGTGTTCCCCGTCGTCTATGGCATTTCTTCCTCTGATGATATTCACAGTCTTGTAAGCGACGTATTTCAGATGGCAACATAGACAGGAACGGGGGATCAGGAATCTTGTACTCTCCATGATTTGAGTCAAAGACCGTTTCTGAAGTCCATCGTAGATTAAGAAGAAACGAGCGATCATAGACAAGCAGTTTAGTAACTTTATGTGCAGATGTGCAGGCAAACAAAACAAATATACTCAATAAGGAGAACACACAGAACAGGCGACGGCATGCCAAACTCCACACTGGCGCCATCAAAATTTTATAGAAATTATAGAAAAATGACAGCTCCCATGTTTACTTGTATGTCTTATATACTCTCCAATATGGCGGCACGTTGACACATCTCAGCAGTAGACGAACTCACACACGCACACACACACATGTTGGGTTTCCATGTTTTATGGGGACATTCTATAGACGCAATGGTTTTTATACTGTACAAACTGTATATCATATTCCCTACCCCTAACCCTAACAATCACACACAACTGTCCGCTCTTTTAGATTTTCAAAAAAGTTAATTCTGTATGATTTATAAGCTTGTTTCCTCATGGGGACAAAAAAATGTCCCCACAAGGACAAGGATTTTGGATATTGCCATCTTTGTGGGGACATTTTGTCCCCATACCATAGGGTTTACCCTTCCCACACGCACACGCACACATATGTTGGGTTTCCTTGTTTTATGGGGACATTCCATAGACGCAATGGTTTTTATACTGTACAAACTGTACATCATATTCCCTACCCCTAATCCACCCCCTAACCCTAACAATCACACACAACTGTCTGCTCTTTTAGATTTTCACAAAAGTTAATTCTGTATGATTTATAAGCTTGTTTCCTCATGGGGACCAAAAAATGTCCCCACAAGGACAAGGATTTTGGATATTGCCATCTTTGTGGGGACATTTTGTCCCCATACCGTAGGGTTTACCCTTCCCACACACACACGCGCGCGCGCGCGCGCACACACACACACACACACACGCGCTCACACACACACACACACACACACACACACACACACACACACACACACACACACACAGAACCTGATTTCTCCAGTATCAGTGCTAAATTGGATCAAGAGCTTTTAAGATATCGTGGTATAAGGAGAATAAATGATTGTAGACTGTTAAATTATTGAAGGTAAATGCACGCTCTGCTTCACATCATGGCTGTATTACCATCTTAAGGTGTGCATTTTTTTCAGTCATTTGGACGTTAACCAGGAATGTAACAAATCCATGCACATGTACCAGGGTTTTACTGAATTATGTGTTTACCATAACCTCAAGACATTTACAAACATGGTTTCTACAACGAACATAGAAATATCCATCAAAGACCTGTCAAGACACGACAACACTACTTCATTATTTTACAGCCCAGTCGTCTATCGCTTTCAATCTAACACAGCTTTTTTCTCCAGGCTGACTCAAAGACCAGTGAGATGTCAGATGAGGTGTGGAGAAAAGCCGGAGATGAACTGGACAGACTCTGTTGGGTCTCTTAACTCGTCGACTCGGGTCTTTTAGGTAACCTAGGCTCATCACACAGGAAGCCGATTTACATGCTCATGTGACACATGTTGAGGGATTATCCCCCCTCATCAGGACCCCAGACTCAGACAGACAGAATGAGAAAGATGAGCGGGGCAGTGTGAGAGATGAGGTGAGAGGCTTGCGTGTCTTTGAAGCCTCCTCATAGGCGTGTAATCCATGTGGTGACGGTAGCGAGACTTGTGCGTTTTAATCCCGTCCTGTGAAGAGGATTTGCATGATCAGCCACAGTTACTTCAAACAGTTTCACCGTGCAATGATGTCACTGCTTTACTGAGCGATGTTTTATATTTCAATCATAAACTTTAGTCCATGTGTTATAGATAACATCTGCATAAAACCTGCTGATCTCATAAACTTAATTTTATTATAAGCACTCAATGCTTGCAAGCTGTTGTGTACATTTCATTTCATTTGAGATCACTGAACTAATACTCATCTCTGCGTCCATCCCGTTCACATCTGAGATGAAAACTTTGTGTTTGTAGAATGAAGGACATGCATTCTTTCAGACTCCTGCAGTATCTGTTGCTTATTCACAGCGTCTCTGCCGTATCTCAACGTGTTTGTGAGATTGACTTGACCGGAGTGCAGGAGTCTGTTGAAATTTGAGTTTTGTATATTTCAGAGATATTTGAAGTCAAGCAGCCCTGACATGTCTCACGAAAAACACGACATAAACCAAATTTTCAAGTTCACAATTCCTCAGTTGGCTTTGGAGTTCAAAATCATTTTCATCAGAATGCTGAATCACTCAGCACCTTTTTATCAACATCACAACTGATGTGTTGAAAGTTTTCGCTGTTGTGTTCTGTTGAAATCATTCCAGTACAGTGGGAGATCCATCACATCACTCTGTACAGGTGTGAAACCCTCTTCAGGCCACTGACTGTAATCCCTGCTGAAAAAAACAATAGAAATCGTCTCGGTTACGTTTGTAACCTCGGTTCCCTGATGGAGGGAACAAGACGTTGTGTCGAACCGACAGATGGGGTTCGTCCTTGAGAACCAATCACTTCCGACTTCTTAGAAAAGGCCAATGAAAATTGGCGAATGAAATTTGCATGCCGGACTCCGCCCCCGGATATCCGGGTATAAAAGGGAGACGGCGTGCCTCATTCATTCACCTTAGTTCTGAGGAGCCTGAGACCACTCACGACTGCTGCAGTGGACAGCACGTTGTGGCAAGAGGACACAACGTCTCGTTCCCTCCATCAGGGAACCGAGGTTACAAACGTAACAGAGACATTCCCTTTCTGTCGGTCTCTCGACGTTGTGTCGAACCGACAGATGGGGTTCCAATGGAAAACGCCATAACACTGTGCCCTGTCACAATCTCAACGAAGCAACGGTGACTGGCCTGGGCATGTCAGCCGTGATGCTACCGCGAAATTGTAACCTACCAGTGGGTAGGTAGGGGGTCCCAGAGCGTTCTTGAAAGGTGGGAAGGCCCCTACCTTCGGCCTCACAGGCGGCGGCCTTGTTTCTCTAACAGCGAGAAGCCGCCCGGAACCGTAAGGCCACTGGGTAAGCGCTACTTCCTCAAGCGGGGGATGCGCTACAGAGACCACTTCCTACCACAGGGAGGAGACTAGTGGAGATACCAACATGGTCTCACCGATGCGGGAGAACTCATGGGAAGAAAGTGCAGACTGAAGGAGTTAACCGCGAGGTGGAGGTCCACCTAAGGAGGTCATGAGTTACCAAGGTGGGAACCAGCATGAGGATACATCAGACGGAACCGCCCTGCTGGGGGGTTGCAACGTCTGGTAGCACTAGGTCCGGTTAGAGCTATGTTGCGAATAACTCAGGTGATACCCGGCCTAAGGGTCAGGGCTGCTCTGCCCAGCCCGCCCACAGTAGGTGCTTGCTAGTGATGGATGGAGTGCCTGTTCTTCACCCAGTGGGGGAAGAAGGGAGGCTAGTAGTACGCTGACCCCCTAGGGTCAGGTACTGTCATAGGCGTACACCCTACCGGTCGCCGGTCTTGCCTGATGCCCGCAAGACTCGCCGACCGGTTTTACGCGAAGGCTGTAGGACCTCGTGAAGGTGATGAGTGTAGCCCAACCCGCAGCTCTGCAGATGTCTGCCAGAGAAGCGCCAAGAGCCAGTGCCCACGAGGAGGCTGTACTCCGTGTGGAGAGAGCTCTCACCCAGTGGGCGTAGGCGAACTAGGACAGGTACGCCATAGTGACGGCGTCCATGATCCAATGCGCCAATCTCTGTTTGAGACAGCCCTCCCTGCTGATCTCCAAAACAGACAAAGAGCTGCTCAGAGCTACTTCGGCTCTGCGTGCGGTCCAAGCAGAGAAGCAATGCGCGTACTGGACACAACACGGATGGGGTTGGGTCTTCCTCCCCGGTGGGGAGTGCCTGTAAGTTCACCACCTGGTGTCTCGGGGGAGTGGTGGGAACTTTGGGCACGTAGCCGGGCCTCAGGATAGCATGAGAATAACCGGGCCCGAGTTCTAGGCAATCTGTGGACACGGAGAATGCTTGTAGGTCCGCTACCCTCTTGAGCGTCCTCCCGAGAGCCGTCTTCATCGTGAAGTGAGAAAGAGCGGCATCTCCGAGGGGCTCCAGGACCGCATCAAGGTCGTAAGAGGGTACGGAGCGTGGGTGAGGTGGTAGCCTTCCCGCACCCCTAGGAACCAAATGATCAGGTTGTGCTGTCCTAGAGACTACCAGCAACTGGGTTGTGATGAGCGGCAACAGCGGCTACATACACGTTCAGTGTGGAAGGGGAGAGATTATTCTCGAGTCTCTGGAAGGACCGCACCCACTTGATCAAGCAACTCCGCGGGTCTTCTCTTCGAGAAGAGCACCAGGATGAGAAGAGGCACCACTAGGCGTATCGTCACCTAGTGGCCAGGGCCCTAGCCTGAGTAGTGGTCTTAACCGCCGCAGGGGTTAGGCCACTCAGGATCTTCTCGCTCCGTCCAGGGGCCAGACATGGAGGTTCCAGAGGTCTAGCCCGTGATGCCATAACGTGCCCTTCCCCTGGGAAAGCAGGTCCTTCGTCAGGGGAATCGGCCAGGGGGGAGCTGTCGTCAAGAGCATTAGCTCCGAGAACCAAGTCCGGTTGGGCCAGTATGGCGCAACTAGTACACTTGATGCTCCTCTTCCCTGACCTTGCACAGGGTCTGTGCAGTGAGGCTCACTGGGGGAAGACGTACTTCCGCTTGTCCCACGGCCAGCTGTGCGCTAGAGCCTCCGTGCCGAGGCAGGGAGTACCTTAGCGGCAATGGGTGGTGTCCAGGGAGGCGAAGGGGTCTACCTGAGCCCGCCCTGACTGTCCCCAATGAGCTGGCTACGCGGGGGTGGAGTCGCCACTCTCCGCGAGGCGTCAACTGACGAGAGAGCACATCGGCTGTCTGGTTCAGGTCACCTGGGATATGTGTGGCCCTGCGGACTCCACAGGAGGAGGCGTCGGGCGAGTCGTGTTAGCTGCCATAAGCGAACGCCACCCTGGCGGTTAAAAACGCTACGGCAGTTGTGCAGTCCGACCGGACCAGCACGTGCTTGTTCTGCACGAGAGGTTGTAACCCCTTCAGTGCGGGTAGCACATCCAACAACTCTAGGCAGTTGATATGCCTGCGCAGGCGGGGGCCCGTCCATCGCCCTGACACTGCGTGCCCGTTGCACACGGCACCCCAACCCTGCAGGGAGGCGTCTGTCGACCCTGACGCGTCTCGCCTGCCCGAGAGGGACCCCCGTCCGTAAAAAAGGTCATTGAAGACCAAGGGGTTAGGGTGCGTCGGCAGAAAAGCGTAATCACCATCCGCCTGCTGCCGGTGTGCCACGCTCTCCAGGGAACTCGACTCTGTAGCCAGTGTTGGAGCGGTCTCATGTGCATCAACCTGAGGGGTATCACCACCGTCGAGGATGCCATGTACCCAGGAGCCTCCTCCCGCTGACTGCTTGAAATATTCCAGGCAGTTCAACACTGACTGAGCGCAGTCGCGCTGTAATGGAGACAGAGTTGAGTTCCATACCAAAAAAGAGTATGCTCTGCACAGAGGAGAGCTTGCTCCTTTTCGGTTGACCTGTGGTCCCAATCGATCTAGGTGCCGAAGCACTAGGTCCCTGTGTGTACATAACAGATCTCACGAGTGTGTCAAATGAGCCAGTCGTCGAGATAGTTTAGTACCCGCACACCTCTCTCCCTGAGGGGAGTGAGGGCGGCTTCCACGATCTTCGTGAAGACTCGTGGGGACAGGGACAGACCGAAGGGGAGGACTCTGTACTAATATGCCTGACCCTCGAAAGCGAACCGTAGGAACGGGCGATGACGAGGGAAAAGAGACATGAGAGTAAGCGTCCTTCAGGTCGATTGCCATGAATCCATCTTGACATCTGACAGATGCCAGGATGCGCTTCTGCGTGAGCATCCTGAACGGCAGCTTGAGTAGGTGCCTGTTCAGGGTACGCAGATCTAGCGACCCCCGCTCTTTTGGGGACGATGAAGTACGGGCTGTAAAACCCGTTGAACATCTCGGCTAGAGGGACGAGCACGATCGCTTCCTCACCAGAGGGGTGGCGACCTCGGCCCGAAGCACGGGGCATCCTTGCCTCTGCTGAGGTTAAGAGGATGCCCCGAAACTTGGGCGGGCGTCCGGGGAGTTGGATCGCGTAGCCGAGACGGACCGTATCCCGTAGTCACCGTGACGGTTTGGGAAGCTCTTGTCAGGCTCCCAGGGACCGAGACAGGGAGGCTAGGGGTACGTTCTGCTTCATCGACCTCCCGGGGGTGGTTCGATGGCTGGCAGTGCGGATCCCTCGCCGTGGGGGGGCCCCCGGAGAGGAGATCGGCTCTGCAGTTTTACCTGCCTGGCGATGATGTAGCACAACGCACCATCGAATGAGAGTGCTTAGGCTGATGATTATCCTCGACATTGGGTCTTGCCGCAACGTCGAGTTGCCGAACACCGTCGTGTAGAGGGTGAGAGCGGCTGTGATAATACCCAGACGATGATGTGGCACAAAGCACCGTCGATTGAGAGTGCTTAGGCTGCTGATTATCCTCGACATTGGGTCTCGCCGTGACGCAACGTCGAGTTGCCGAACACCGTCGTGTAGAGGGTGAGAGCGGCTGTGATAAACGCCCAGAGAGGGAGAAAACTTTTAGAAAGGTATTCTCGAACTCCCTGGGGTCTTCCCATGAGGGCCGCATTGGCTTTCACCGCGGCTGCTGATGGGGTGGTGGTCTCCTCTTCGATGTCTCGAAGAGGACCAGTGCTGCTGGGAAGCAGACGGTGCACGGGATCTCGGCGGCCAGAGGGCGGTCGAGTCGCGGCTGGGGAGGACATACGTGATATCCTCTGTCTGCTCCCTAACTGTCGAACTCGACAGTATCACCAAACAGCCCCCCCTTGCGAGATGGGTGCATCAAGAAAGCAGACTTTCTCAGAGTTACTCACCTGTGCAAGGTTCAGCCAGAGGTGTCTCTCCTGGACCACAAGTGTGGACATCGCCCGACCCAGGGCCCGCGTGATCACCTTGTTCGCCCGAGAGCGAGGTCGGTGAAGCCGCGGAGTTCCTGCATAAGCGCTGGGTCGGTCTTACCCTCGTGGAGCTCTCTCCGCGCATTGGCTTTCAGGAAGGCCATAACATGGAGAGAGGGGACAAGCTTGGCCCGCAGCAGAGTAAGCTCTTGACACCTCAGATGCCGAAAAGCCTACATGCTTTGGACGGAGTATAGGTCAAGCCCCGGGGGGACATCGATGTATCCTCTAGCTGCCCCACCATCAAGGGAAGAAAGGGTGATGGAACTAGTTGACGTGTAAGCGCCGAAGGGGGCGTTCCAGGTCGTACTAGGTTCCTCATGCACTTCCGGGGGAACACGGCACCGAGGGCGAGTGCGGCTTGGAGCCGCTCTCAAGCAAGATGTACCGTGTATCCAGCCGCGAGCATTGGGAGAGGCAGTGCGGTGCACCGCAACCCAATGCCGGCGGCCCGGGAAAGCATGGCTGACATTTCGACATCCGCTTCTTCCTGATCTCGACCCCCCGAGGGAGGGAGCGTCAAGGAATCGTCGGAGTCTGATGCCAGTAAGTCACCCTCCCATGCTGCAACAGACATCTCATCATCACGTACCGTGTCCGATACGTTGAGGAATAAGACGGTGGACCGTCTTATGGGGAATGGTCAGACGAGCAAGGCGAGGTGCGAACGGTCCGCGAGCCAGTGGCTGACGGATTAGCGCTCACAGTAATCCTCATATCACCCTCGCTGCTCGCCGTAGCGGGCGGCAGAGCCGTAGTCCTGCCGTCACGGAACGGGAAGCAGACAAGGTGGTGGCTGAGTCCCGTGGGAACACAGCCACCCGTGACGCAACGTCTGAATCGTCAGCCGCCCGCAATGCGGGCAGGACGTATCCACAACATCTGCCCCAGCGTACTGGAAGCAGACATCGTGTCCGTCCCCCTCCTCGATGAGTGTGTTGCACCCACGAGAACAGCGGGACATGCCACGCTGGAGAAATTTGCTCTTTTAGAGAAAAAAACTCGAACACTTCTGGAACCGCCGAGATGCCCAGGGGAAGTCGCTGCAGGAAGGGACAGTCCGCTGCACCACGTCGTAGAGCCGGCAGTCTTGTAGCGAAGTCTGTTGATCATGAGCGAAGGCTCCGAAGAACAAAAGGTGAATGAATGAGGCACGCCGTCTCCCTTTTATACCCGGATATCCCGGGGCGGAGTCCGGCATGCAAATTTCATTCGCTAATTTTCATTGGCCTTTTCTAAGAAGTCGGAAGTGATTGGTTCTCAAGGACGAACCCCATCTGTCGGTTCGACACAACGTCGAGAGACCGACAGAAAGGGAACATGATTTATCTAATTTTAGAACCAAATTCTTCAAATTGTTCTTTTAAGAACCTTTGACTGAAGGGTTCTTTGAGAAAACAAAAAGTGTTCTTCTATTGTTCCCTTTATTTTTAAAGTGCAAAGGGTTAAGGAACAACAATTTAAAGTAATTTATACTGTTATTTACAATGTAATATTAATTTCTAAGTAAAAGATTTTTGCTAACGGTTAAAAACAACTTATTAAAAATGGATTTAACTTGATTTAAAACAGCATTAAAAGCACAGTAAAAAAGCCAATAAATTTGCAACAGCTGCTGTAACATTTTTGACATGCCAAACATGTAATTTATTTGAACCACAAAATAAACTTCATTCCGTTAAATAACTATAATGAATTTTGCGAAGGATTTCGAATCTTTCAGCACATTTCAGGTTTTACCCCAAAATCAAACAGTTTCACCCCATGTTATCACATCTGTATAAAACTAGGTCTGGCTTTTATTTGATTTAGATCTAAAAACATCGGCATCAAAAAATTATAAATGTTTCATGATTTGTTACATTGAATTACTTCAAGTCTTGGCAGATTTTGACTGATAACTGTGTTTTAGGTGTATCCCATTAGAAAAAACAGGAAAAACACTAAATTAAGGCCCAATCCCATTTCTACCCCTTCCCCTACAATTTCCCCTACCCCTCTGTTTAGCACGTTCATGTGAAGGGGTAGAGGTATCTCGATTCTCTCATGGTTGGAGGGGTAGGGGTAAGGGGAAGGGCCATGAAGCCTTTCAAACGAAGATTTTTCGGGACCTCACTTCAAACAAAGGGCTATGAAATTTTCATGCGAGTATAATGTAAGCCTTTAAAAAAGATTTAAACAACAAAAAATCATCATGTGTATGTTCAATTTAATGTTGTGTTCAGTTTCTTGTCTTGAATACTTAATAAAAAGTTGCAAAATTTTGCTAACATAACGCATTACTGATTGCACGAAAGAACTGCAACATATACAACTGCAAAAAAGTAACTGTAACCAGGGCCGTCTCCGGAATGCAATCACCCTGTCACTTTTTAGGCTGTAATCCACAAAACTGATATGATTACATCTGACAGCAGCATCTTTGACGTTTGTGATAAACATTGCCGCATCTCCGAACGTTCAGTGACGTATTATAATGACGTATGACAGTGTAGTAGTGGTGTCCCATTCTTAAGGGAATGTTTTTAGCCCTCTGAAATAAATAAAATAACAGAAATCAATATGTAAATAGGATAAATGAGATCACAACTTAAATTACAAATTCAATAAACAATATGTGCATTGTTTAAATATACAAAATCTTAACCAAGGCTTGTCCATTATAATCATACGTTACATAGCGCAATGCAATATAACACTTGAAATCCGACTTGGCAATTACCAAGTATGGCAATTACAAACATTTATACAGCCAGTAATAATGCTAAGTCCTGACAAATATCAGAGCACCAAGAACATTAAATGACAACTAGAAATTGTGGAAACATTTCCAGCACGAGCCGAGATGCTAGCGGGCTAATGTACTGCAGGTGCAAGTGCAAACATAAAAGTTATCTCGTAACCAACATAAGAATTACACAGATGGCAATCGCATTACACAAACTGTGCCATTGTTAGCAAACATAAATGCAAACTTACTGGTTTATAAACTTTATCTAGCGCATGAAAACGACCCTAGTGCTAGTCTGCTGACGGACAACTGCGTCTGATTAACTCTATGAATAAGCAGCTGCGCTAAGTCGCCTGCCCTAGAAACACTGCATTACGTAACTTACGTACCTCGTAACCTCATGCGTCACACCGGTAAAACACAATATACTTAGAGGGGGAATTCACAACAATTACTTTTTTAAGGAACATTTTTATCAGCCCTGCTAACTGCAAGGTTGTGCAGCAATGAACACTTTTGTGCGTGTGTGTGCCCGCCCGTGCACGTGCGTGTTCGATAGAGGAGCCGCTTGAAAGAGCAGAGGCTCCACGGCTCGTTTATAAGCACGTCGGTGCCCATCCTTAAATAACATGTTCATCACAATGACAATAAAAATACGATCAATCTTATCTTTAAGCCCTACTTTCCAAACTTTCTAAAATACTCAAATGCATTGCTAACTCTGAAACATGGCATTAACTTACCTCTCTTTGTGATGCCTTTGCAGGTGTCTTACGAAATTGGATGTTGTCCCACATGTTTCGGGGAAAGTTTTGATGCAAAAAGTTTCCTTTTAAGCGCACTGTCGATACATTTATTATGGTTTGTAAAACCAATCTGTATTATGCCGCTGCTCGCTGACATCGTGCCTGATGAATGATTGATGCTGGTTCGCGCCGCGGACGAATCGTTCATTTGAACCGGTTCTTTCTTTTTAGTGAACCGGTGGAACCAGTTCAGCTGAATCGTTCCCGTTTAGCATCTCCCGTAAACACTTAATATTATCCACAAATTAATTAAGTTATTCACTTTCTGGCGTGCATGACAGTCCCGCGGACTTGAACCAATATACCAGAGTTATTTAGTTACAACAACAGCACACACTGAACTGAACTGCTGTGTGAAGAGAGAATTTATGAGCACGCGCAGCTCTCGTTCTAGAGTCGAGAGTCGGCAACAGTTTTCGGATCATTAGTTTTCGGATCACAAGAATATTGCTCTATCAATGTTTTGTTTTGAAGGAGAAAATAAAACATATATCGCTGGACTCGGACGAGACCGACTAGAACATTTTCGAGTCCAATGACCAAGTCCGAGACCATTAAAAAACATGGGACCGGACTCGACTAGTACTCGAGACCGGACTCGAGTACTACAGCACTAGGTGAAGGGCTATAAAATAGAATTGGGATTGGGTAAAAAGTGTTATTGACACTAGTAAGAGTGTTCAAAAATAAGTGGATAGCATGTGTCAGATCATTTCTTAACAGGAGAATTAAATGAGAGTAGTTTTGATTTTTGGTGGCAAGCTTGGGTAGTTGGTGAACATGAACAGAGTTTGAGGCAGTTAAGAGCTCTTTAGAGACCCTAGAAGAGATATATGTGAGATTACTGGAGTGTCAGGAAAAACACCTGAAAAACAAAGGTTTGTGCTCCATTTAATCTCGTTACTATTTAAGGAAAAATATATATTGAAAAATGTAAAATCCTGATTTGATTCCCTTTTCAACAGGATCCCATTAAAATGCAGTTGACCTCACTGCCCAAACAGAAGAGGTCGTCTGAGATGATATGTTGAAGACAGAGCTCGTGTGGTGGAGTTGAGGTCGTTGGACTGGTGTCTCGCTGTTGTCTCTCTGCTTGCTTTGTCAGCTGTCAGCTTGTTCCCTGAGCCTGAGAGAAGCTTTGCACATGCTTGTCTGCTCTTATTAGACTCAACGGCTGAAAGTTTTTCCCCAAATCTTCACTCGAGCCTCATGCAAACAGGTACAGCTCTCTCTCTTATATAAAAATGACCTCTAAAACAGGGGCATTGCTACACTTAAAGCTCTACCGGGGCACAGGCCCCCATTACTTTTTGGCAGCGGCTATTTGCACTAAGTTTAAATAGCAGTAGGTTCTGTTTACACTAAGTGAAAATAGCAGCATTTCTTAGCGATATGCTATTTACACTAACCAAAAATAACTGTATTTTCTGTGAATTAAGTTGAAATAGTAGTTATATGCTATTTACTTATAAATAGTGGCAGATAAGGTAACTATTTGTACCTCAGTATTATTGTGCATTAAACATTATGCAATAATAACACAGTGAAAATCACTATATTTATAAAAAATATTAAAATGATGGCAATTTTTTGAGATATTAAAGCCCTACACCTACCCCTAACCTTACTCTAAACCTAAACTTTATGAATGAAAATGAATTTTAAGTCTTAAATCAATTTTATTGAAAGAAAATGCATTTATGATCTGTAAGGTAATAGAAAAAGATTAAAGAGTGTTTTCAGCAAGAGGTGGATTAGAGCCCCAGTCTCCCCTGCCAAGCTATTCAGACTTGACAATTTACGCCACTGCAGTCACTGTTTGAAGTAGTGTCCTACTTACACTTTTTTCTATTTCAATCACATATTGGTGGGCGGAGCTTGTGCAAATTTGTACTCACTGTAAATAGACACTCGTTACTTTTTCTATCACTTTTTTTCTTTAAAACATGCTGTGTGCAAGAAGTATGCAACACAATGCATTATACAAACTTCCCTTGCATGCCCACTATTCCTACAGTGCAACAATACTGGGGAAGTATTGGGAAAATATTAAAGTATCTTCAACATACTTGCAGGCGAGGTATCCGGTTTCCGAATTATGCTTGTTTAGACAAAGTCGGGTCGAGTACCAAAACAACCTTGTAGCCAATCAGCAGTAAGGTGCACAGTGCACAGGACGGACAGTAGTTGAGCAGAGCACTGACGAAAGCGAAAGATGGGGGTAAGGGTGTGTTTGTTTAGGTGATTTGAACGTCAACAATGGCTAAGAGAAATCTGACACCCCGCCTTTAACATAAACTTTATTAACATGTTTGCATGCACATTATGGAAATAATGAAAGCTGAGATTTTTTTTTTCCTGCACACCTGCATTCATTACACAATGATAACAATCAATAATTACATCTTTTCAAGAATCCAATCATTTTATGGCTCGAACTAATATTAAGAAGAGGATATTGTATTAAAAAAATATTTTCCAAACAAAGTTGGTTCAACTGTACTGCATTAAACTGTACTGTCTATAATAGCACATAATGCTATTCTCCATATACATGCTTCTCCTTGGAAACATTATTAGAAAACATGGAATTAGCTTCCACTGTTATGCAGATGATACTCAGCTATATATCTCATCAAGACCACATGATTCCTTCCAGCTATCCAAATTGGCAGAGTGCATCGAAGATATAAAACATTGGATGACTTGTAATTTCCTTCTTTTAAATTCTAATAAAATAGAAATATTACTTATTGAACCAAAGACACATGAGCAGAATATTTCGGATTATAACCTACAAATTGAAGGCTGCACTGTTACTCCAACAAATACAGTTAAAGACCTATATACACTCACCTAAAGGATTATTAGGAACACCTGTTCAATTTCTCATTAATGCAATTATCTAATCAACCAATCACATGGCAGTTGCTTCAATGCATTTAGGGGTGTGGTCCTGGTCAAGACAATCTCCTGAACTCCAAACTGAATGTCAGAATGGGAAAGAAAGGTGATTTAAGCAATTTTGAGCGTGGCATGGTTGTTGGTGCCAGACGGGCCGGTCTGAGTATTTCACAATCTGCTCAGTTACTGGGATTTTCACGCACAACCATTTCTAGGGTTTACAAAGAATGGTGTGAAAAGGGAAAAACATCCAGTATGCGGCAGTCCTGTGGGCGAAAATGCCTTGTTGATGCTAGAGGTCAGAGGAGAATGGGCCGACTGATTCAAGCTGATAGAAGAGCAACTTTGACTGAAATAACCACTCGTTACAACCGAGGTATGCAGCAAAGCATTTGTGAAGCCACAACACGCACAACCTTGAGGCAGATGGGCTACAACAGCAGAAGACCCCACCGGGTACCACTCATCTCCACTACAAATAGGAAAAAGAGGCTACAATTTGCACGAGCTCACCAAAATTGGACAGTTGAAGACTGGAAAAATGTTGCCTGGTCTGATGAGTCTCGATTTCTGTTGAGACATTCAAATGGTAGAGTCAGAATTTGGCGTAAACAGAATGAGAACATGGATCCATCATGCCTTGTTACCACTGTGCAGGCTGGTGGTGGTGGTGTAATGGTGTGGGGGATGTTTTCTTGGCACACTTTAGGCCCCTTAGTGCCAATTGGGCATCGTTTAAATGCCACGGCCTACCTGAGCATTGTTTCTGACCATGTCCATCCCTTTATGACCACCATGTACCCATCCTCTAATGGCTACTTCCAGCAGGATAATGCACCATGTCACAAAGCTCGAATCATTTCAAATTGGTTTCTTGAACATGACAATGAGTTCACTGTACTAGAATGGCCCCCACAGTCACCAGATCTCAACCCGATAGAACATCTTTGGGATGTGGTGGAACGGGAGCTTCGTGCCCTGGATGTGCATCCCACAAATCTCCATCAACTGCAAGATGCTATCCTATCAATATGGGCCAACATTTCTAAAGAATGCTTTCAGCACCTTGTTGAATCAATGCCACGTAGAATTAAGGCAGTTCTGAAGGCGAAAGGGGGTCAAACACCGTATTAGTATGGTGTTCCTAATAATCCTTTAGGTGAGTGTATTGTCATTGCCAAACATGTACGA